>NC_066510.1:25718206-25973206 GCF_024679095.1 Eriocheir sinensis | reverse complement strand
AGACAAAGCACACAAGGAAAGGGAGAAGAGGTAGAGGGAGGTAGACAAAGCACACAAGGAAAGGGAGAAGAGGTAGAGAGAGGTAGACAAAGCACACAAGGAAAGGGAGAAGAGGTAGAGGGAGGTAGACAAAGCACACAAGGAAAGGGAGAAGAGGTGGAGGGAGGTAGACAAAGCACACAAGGAAAGGGAGAAGAGGTAGAGGGAGGTAGACAAAGCACACAAGGAAAGGGAGAAGAGGTAGAGGGAGGTAGACAAAGCACACAAGGAAAGGGAGAAGAGGTAGAGGGAGGTAGACAAAGCACACAAGGAAAGGGAGTAGAGGTAGAGGGAGGTAGACAAAGCCCACAAGGAAAGGGAGAAGAGGTAGAGGGAGGTAGAGAAAGCACATAAGGAAAGGGAGAGGAGGGAGAGGGAGGTAGATAAAGCACATAAGGAAAAGGAGAACAAGGTGAGGGGAGAACACAGAGGGGATTAGGGAGAGAACGGAGAGAGGGGATGAACAGTATGTGTGAGAGCCTACAGCGTCTGACAAAACACGCCCTTGGATTTTCAGTTTCAGGATTGAGTTCCAGAAATCTCTCTCTCTCTCTCTCTCTCTCTCTCTCTCTCTCTCTCTCTCTCTCTCTCTCTCTCTCTCTCAGCACGACGATAATAAACTAAGACCGAGTTACAGGTGAGGAAAGAATGAATAATAATGCTTGAAATCGTATCTTGCTGAACCGTGGTGTTCCTGTATTGAAATTTTGACCTGTATTTGTTTTTTTATTTATTTACTTGGTGTGTGGACATTGCTCCTTACTCACGCATAGTATTCGTTCACTCCCTGGAAGTAACTCTCAGCTAGTCATTGTATATCGATTGTACATTAGTCTACTCAAAAATGAATTAATATGAACCTCGCCTCTTAATGTTAGTTGAATATTCTCTACTATTTATTTCATGTGGCTTTGTATATTGTCGTCCACGTTTTCTATTCACGTTCTTAGCCTTAAAGAGTATCACAATCACACTTCTCGCCTTTTGATGTCGGCGGCTTTTCAGAGAGGCAACACAGTAGGGGCGTTTGACTTGTTTGTTTAAGGTTCTCTCTTTTGAGGGGAGTCTTTTAATCCAATAGTTCCGGTGTGAGGCCTCGAGGCAGAGTTCCGGTCCGAGTAATGGAGCTTCGGGCGGTTCGAGTGTAGTTTCGTTACGAGCTGACGACCCACAAAGCAACAAAGACCGCGTGTGTGTGTGTGTGTGTGTGTGTGTGTGTGTGTGTGTGCCAGATGCAGAGGATGGTTGAGGATTAAAACAAAAGCAAAGTGTGGGGCTTTTGGTGAGGGTTGGGAGGTGAGGGGCGCCTGAGGGACTTGAAGAGGAATGTACAAGAAAGAAAGAAAGGGGAGAAAGCGGAGGAGGAAGAGGAAGAGGAGGAGGAAGGAGAGGGTTTCCAGCAGGGGTTCCAGGCGGAGGCGACAGGCGAGGGTTGAATTCTGTGTTGAGTTGACAGACGATGACAGGAGGCGTGTTCTGAGTCTGTCTGTTACCCGCTGGTCTCGCTGTCTACCAACCTACTACTTGCCTGTCTGTCTGTCTATCCTCCCACCTGTCTGTTTGTCTGTCTTATCTCCTGTCCCTCTTCAATTCCTCGCTTCTTGCTGTTTGTCTGTTTTCTGCCTATGTACTCACTTGCCTGTCTTTTGTTGTTCGTATCTTGTTTCTTGATGTCTTGGTATTATATTTCTTTGTTAGTTTGTTTGCGTGTATTTTCATCAGTTACGTTTTATTACTGCTTACTATTATTTGTCTGTTTTCGTCTTTCCATCACAATATTTTCCTCGATTTGACTATGGAGGGAAAAAGAGGAGGGATAAACGCTGGAAACTCTGCTTTAATGTGTTTTTCATTTTGTATCGTTAGCAGAGTTATATCACTTCATTGCTTACTCTTTTCAGCGTGTTTTCGTCTCTCCATCACAATATATTTTCATCGTTGTGACTCGGGAGGAAAAAAAAGCGAAGGAAGACGCGCTCGAAATTCCGTGAAAACCTCGGATCAATGGAGATATACGTCTGTTTGCCTCGACGCTAACGGTCCCGGCGGCTCGCAGGGGAATGAAAGAGGACGAGGAGGATCATGCAAAACTGTCGGTACACACAAGAAGATTCACAAACATCCGCCGACCACAATGAAATGATATGATCCTCCCTTAGTAAAGAAAAGACACAAACAAAAATGATACACAGCAGAGAGAGAGAGAGAGAGAGAGAGAGAGAGAGAGAGAGAGAGAGAGAGAGAGAGAGAGAGAGATTTTTTTCATCGCAAGGGAAAGAAAGAGATGGAGGAGGATCATGTGAAACCGTTCCATACACACACAACAAGAATCACAAATATCCACCGATCACAATGCAATGATATAATGTTCCCTCAAGAAAGAAAAGACAAGCAAAAAGGATACACAGCAACTTCCTCACAATAAAGAATATAATGTTCCCTCAAGAAAGAAAAGACAAGCAAAAAAGAATACACAGCAACTTCCTAAAACCCGTAGAGAGATTTTTTTCATCGCAAGGGAATGAAAGAGATGGAAGAGGATCACGTGAAACGGTTCCGCATACACACAATGATTCACAAATATCCGTCGATCGCTATGAAATGATATAATGTTCCCTCAAGAAAAAAGGACACCAACTCCCTAAAGCCTCGAGAGTTCTTTTTATTGCGAGGAAATGAAAGAGAGAAAGAGGGTCACGCAAAACGGTCCAGACACACAAAATCATTCACAAACATCCGTCGATCACAATGAAATACACAAAAAAAGACGCACAAACAAAACAAACAAAAATAACACACACACACACACACACACACACACACACACACACACACACACACACACACACACACACACACACACACACACACACACACATCAACTTTCATAAAACACACCGAGATATTTTTTTTTTCCTTTCATTTTATTTGCCTCAGAAAATATTTTACGAGCTGTATTTGTAACTTTTGAGCCCCGTTTTTTATACTTTTTTTTTATTTTATTTGTAGACGAAAGGACAGATGGCCTATTTTTTCTTTTTTATTTATTTATTTTTAAGAGGAGGGAGAGAGAGAACGCGTCCGGAGAGAGGAACGACGAGGGGCGGCTATTGGAGAGAGAGAGAGAGAGAGAGAGAGAGAGAGAGAGAGAGAGAGAGAGAGAGAGAGAGAGAGAGAGAGAAGGAAAGAAGAAAAGAAAGAAAGAAAGAAAGTAAGAAGAATGATAAAAAAATAAAGAATAAAAGAAAAAAAGAAAAAGGAGAGAGAGAGAGACTTGATATACAATAAACGCGGAAAAGTGTCAGGGGACTTTATACAACACACGTATTTATAAGAGGCGCCGTTGTGTATAGCGAACGTAAAGATAGAGCGAAGTGAAGGGAAAATTTCGTTATAAAGAGACCATTAATTCAAACATGGAACTTCGAACTGCTTAACCATTTATTTGCCCCCGAAATAAATTGTTGAGGAATCATCAGCCGCCTTTTACCTGTGCAAGAAAATATCAGAAAAGAACAACAGTATTTTATTTTGTTCTTTCTTGGATAATTGACTTGTGTGATAAGCTCATGATTTATTAATGTCACACTCTTTTTTCTGTTTTTTTCTCTCCTGTCCTCGTCACAAAAGAATAACTGATTTATTTTTATTATTTCATTTATAATTGACACGCGATTTGAGTTCCTTCCTTCTCGTTAATACCACCACGCCGCTCTATCTTCTGTATTTCTTTTCTTTTTCGTTCTTTCTTTTTTTCCTGTTCTAGGGTTGATATCACTTTCTCTCTCCTATATTTTTTTCTTTCTCGTCCATTTTTTTAATTCATGTTCTTGGGTTAATATCAAGCTCTTTCTTCTGTGTTTATTTTCTTTCTCGTCCGTTCTTTTTCTCTCCTATATTTTTTTTCTTTCTCGTTCTTTCTTTTATTCATGTTCTTAGGTTAATATCAAACTCTTTCTTCTGAGTTTCTTTTCTTTCTCGTCCGTTCTTTTCTTCCTGTTGTAGGGTTGATATCACTTTCCCTCTCCTATATTTTTTTTCTTTCTCGTTCTTTCTTTTATTCATGTTCTTGGGTCAATATCAAGCTCTTTCTTCTGAGTTTCTTTTCTTTCTCGTCCGTTCTTTTTTTCCTGTTATAGGATTGATATCACTTTCCTCTCCTATATTTTTTTTCTTTCTCGTTCTTTCTTTTATTCATGTTCTTGGGTTAATATCAAGCTCTTTCCTCTGTGTTTCTTTTATTTCTCGTCCATTCCTTTTTCCTGTTCTAGAGTTGATACCACGCTATTTTTTTCTATATTTCTTTCGTGTTCTCCGTTTTACTCCTTTTCTTCCCATTTCTTGACTTTAACTTCGAGGATGCTTGTTCTTCAGCGAAACGTGTAAAGAAAGAGGCGTACATCATCTCTACGTCCTAATAATTTACTAATTCTCTTACCTAATCCACCTGTTCTTCAGTGAAACTTGTAAAGAAACATCATCATACATCATACATCATACAAACATCACCTCGACTTCCTTTTATTTGCTTATTCTTTCACCTAATCCACCTGCCCGTTCTCGTCATCCTCCTCCTCCTTATAATTCACTATATCTTTTAACCAATCCACCTGTTCTTCAGTGAAACTTGTAAAGAAACATTATCATATAATCCACCTGTCCGTTCTCGTCATCCTCCTCCTCCTTATAATTCACTATATCTTTTAACCAATCCACCTGTTCTTCAGTGAAACTTGTAAAGAAACATTATCATACTCCATACAGACTTCACCTCGTCTTTCCTTTATTTTCTTATTCTTTCACCTAATCCACCTGTCCGTTCTCGTCATCCTCCTCCTCCTCCTCCTCTTCATTAATATTAGTACTCATGACAGAGGGGAGCGGCCAGCACGTGGGGGCAAGGCGTCGGGCGAAGGAGCAGTACAAGTCAACAAACGTACAAAAGACAACAAAATGGAAAAGTAAAGTCCACCAGCGCGTCTTCCTCCTCGTCCCTTTGTCCTGTATAACGAGACCAAGCTGGAACATCGACTTCCTCTTCGGGTGTTTGTTACTAAATCTCTGAGCCTCTTTTTTCCTCCCTCCTCCTCTCGGGACGCTCACAAACACGGCCACCTCTTCTGTTCCGTCGGCTTTGCACGGGATGAAGCGAGTGTGTGTGTGTGTGTGTGTGTGTGTGTGTGTGTGTGTGTGTGTGTATGCGGACCTATGTTCTGAAGTGTTGTTATCTGCTCTCTCTCTCTTCATGCTGCAATGGTTCTCTTCACTCCCTTGGGGTCTACACACGGACACACACGCACATACACAGACAGCCCTCCCGCCCTCACACACACACACACACACACGCACACAAAGGCATACACGTACATACATGCATACACACACACTCTCTTTCTCTCTCTCATGTCCCATATTATCTGATTTACACATCTATATTTGTTATTTATATATTCAATTACCTTCCGCGTATCATTTTTTATCCTTAGATTTTTCCAAAGTTCTTGCTCTCCCCCTTTTTATCACTTGGTGGCTTTACTATCTACTTTTAATCCCCTTTTTATTCTCTTATTATCGATTGTTTTTTTTTTCTTTTTTTTCTTGTTTTTTTTTACCTCCTTCCATTCTCTCTCTCTCTCTCTCTCTCTCTCTCTCTCTCTCTCTCTCTCTCTCTCTCTCTCTCTCTCTCTCTCTCTCTCTCTCTCTCTCTCTCTCTCTCTCTCTCTCTCTCTCTCTCTCTCTCTCTCTCTCTCTCTCTCTCTCTCTCTCTCTCTCTCTCTCTCTCTCTCTCTCTCGTTTAGGCCCATCCACTGTCGTCTCCTAATCTCAGTTTCTTTTTTCTCTTCCTCTTTCGTATGTTTTCTTCCTCTTCCCGTCTTGTTCTTTGCATTATCCTCTTGTGCTTTACCTCCTCTTTCCTCGTTCTTCCTTTCATCCTCATTCCTTCCTTGAGCCGTCGAGATGTCCTGTTAAGAGATGTCCTGTTAAGAGATGTCCTGTTTTTGTCCTTAAATTCTCCTCGAGTCCTGTGCTCCTGTCGCATTCAGATCCCCTTCGGCGTCTCTCCTTTTCCTTTGTGGCCTTAAGGTTGTTAGGAGACGAAGGAGGAGGAGGAGGAGGAGGAGGAGGAGGAGGAGTGGAAGCTCATTACAGGCGCGTCCTCTCTCTCTGACCAATTAATTAGGAGTGAATGCAGACTGTTCCCGCCCTAATTCAGACCCGCGTGTGTGTGAACGTGAGTGCGGTGTGTTGCGTGCGTGCTGCGTGTGTGTTGCGTTTGTATTGGTGTGTTCTGTGACCCCTCCAATGCCAAGTAGCAGCAGCAGTAATAGCAGTAATAGTAGCAGTAGTGGTGGTGGTGGCGTTGGTGGTAGCGTTTGGAACTCACGAACGAACAAGCAACAATGAAATAGGTGTAGCAGCATGCAGCGGCGGGCCCTCGCTACACAGGTCATGTCGCAAACCCAATAACAATACACTACCTTGCGCGTGTTCGATGTAGATCCACTCTAACTCAAAATAATGCTGGACGTATATCTTTGTATTTTTCGGGATTATTTGTTTTTCTTTTATTGCGTTGTGCGTTCTTTCGGGAGGAAAACATACCTTTCTTTTTCTTCAGAGGAAAGGGAGGAGGAGGTATTGGTTTGACTTTTCTTTTAGATATAACTACATACACGCTCGTAAAGGGAAGAAAGAAAGGTAGACGCAGAGGTATATAGAGATAGATAGATGAATAGAGACAGATCTACTTAGTTTTATCGGTTTAACTTTTTTTAATAGATATAACTACGTACACGCTCATAAAGGGAAGAAAGAAAGGTAGACGCAGAGATATATATAGATAGATGGATGAATAAAGACAGATCTTCTTAGTTTATCGTAAAATCTGTAAAAAAAAAATACATAAAACACAAATGGCGCACTCCCTAGCAAGTTGCGTTGGAACGATTAGCGTGACCTGTTGTGTTTTGTAGGTATGAGCTGATAAAGACACTCCATACAAAACAAACTTCCTCATATCACTGACCCTGGTACTGTTACACGTTTCCACCTCTCACATCAACTAGTTCCAAAGGCCAAAAATGAGATCAGTCAGGTTCTTATGAGTAGTATTTTAGGTTCATGGTACAGAAGAAGGCTCAAACTACCACCAGGGTCATAAAACTACCCCTGGAAATGCCTACAACTCCTGCGAAAGCCTTGTTAAATATGTGTGCTTGGGCGACGCAGTGCTGAAGAATACGACCATGATAATCTTCCTGGGAATTAGGTAACCATCATATCAACCATAATAGGTATAGACGATCTCACGACTTCCAAGGCTGCCTCTCTTAGTAGGGCTGGTGTAGGTTGACAGGTCTGAGAGAGAGAGAGAGAGAGAGAGAGAGAGAGAGAGAGAGAGAGAGAGAGAGAGAGAGAGAGAGAGAGAGAGAGAGAGAGAGAGAGAGAGAGAGAGAGAGAGAGAGAGAGAGAGAGAGAATGGAGGGGAGTTGAACAGACAGACAAAAGAAGAAACACACACACACACACACACACACACACACACACACACACACACACACACACACACACACACACACACGTACACACAAATAATCAAAGTGGAACACACAAAACAAAACAAAACAAACACACTCAGACCAAACTCGCAAGCGGCCACAAGCCACCACTGACGAGACGAACCGCCCCTGAATATTGTGAAGAGAGAGAGAGAGAGAGAGAGAGAGAGAGAGAGAGAGAGACTATGTGTGCTCAGAATATTACCTGTCACACTAATAGAGGTAGCCAGGGCAGGACGCGGCTTCAGGTAATGCTCCCTCCACCACCACCGCCACCACTTAACCTAACACGCTCAGCGGCCATGTATACTTCTTTTTTGCGGTGACGATGATGTTACGTTGAGAAGTAGTGGACGGAATCTTCTTTTTTTTAGTGTGTGTGGATGTGTTGCTGTAGTATCTTTATTTCTTTGTATCTTTCTTTTTCGCTCGCTAGCCCTCTCTCTCTCTCTCTCTCTCTCTCTCTCTCTCTCTCTCTCTCTTCCCCGCCTAGCGTTGATGCGTCGTGGTATTAAAAGTTTTTCCTCGTATGCTCCTGTCGCCCCGAAGTTGTTCCGTGTGTGTGACTCCTGGTATCAAGTCGCCTTCAGGAGGTTGAAGAGGAAGCGGAGCAGGAGGAGGAGGAGGAGGAGGAGGAATAAATAAGAGGAAAAAAATATAAAAAGTTAGAACAGGATGAAGCGAAGGAAGAGGCGGAGGAAGAAGAAAATTGAACGAAGAAAAAAAATGAAAAGAGGATGAGTAAAGAAGAAAAAGGAGTAAAAAAGAGAAAAGAAGAAAAAAGATAAAAATGATGTAAAAAAGGAAAAAATGAAAATGTATTAGAAGAAGAAAAGAAAGAAAAAGAAGAAAAATTAAAGACGTCAGCAGTGAAAAATAAATAAATAGAAAAGCAACCAAGAAGGAAGTGAAGGCAAGTGATGTAGAGGGGGAGGAAGAGGAGGAGGAGAATAAAGAGGGAGAGAAGGAGGAAGAAGAGGGAAAAAGGAGGGAAAACTAATGATGCCGGGATTGACAATGAAGTGGAGAAGAAGGAGGAGGCGGAAAAGAGATGAGAATATTCAGCAAAAGGAAAGAAAGAAAATAAGGATAGAGAGAAGAGGAGGAAATAAATGGACAGCGAGGATGAAAAGGAGGAGGAGGAGGAGGAGGAGGAGGAGGAGGAAGAGGAAGTGCTTGTAAAAATGGAAGGGAGTGAAGGACAAAAGAAGAGAAAATATATACAAAAGAAGAGAAAAAGTGGAGATAAAATTAGAAAGCGTAAGAGGAGGAGGTGGAGGGGTGATAAAAATGGAATTGAGAGAAGAAAAAAGAGGTTATGAATACGAATGAAAAGGATAATGAATAAAGAGAAAAGTGACGGTAAAACGAAGAAGCGGAAGAGGTGAAACAGACGATGAATAAGCAAAGTAGAAGTGAAAAGAGAAGAAGAGAAATGTGGGTGACGTGAATAGGCAAAAATACTCAATGCTTTTCTTTTTTCTTTTCATTATTTTCTTTCTTTTCCTTTTCACTTCATATCATCTTCCTCTTCTTTGTCTTCGTCCTCCTCCTTATAGTCCTCCTCCTCCTCCTCCTCCTCCTCCTCCTCTTCGTAATTCTTCCTCGCCTTCTTGGAATGGCCGAAATGAAGGAGGATAAAGACCTTTGTTAGTAGTTTATTTCTCTTGTCTTCTCTTTGTTTTCCTCTTCTTTCTTCTCTTCGTCTTTTCTCTACTCTTCATTGTCTTCCGCTCGTCATTGTTTTTATCGTCATTGTTGTTGTTATTGTTGTTATTGTTATTATTATTTTTATTTATTTTTCTTCCTCCTTGTGTTCTCGTACCTCTTTTGTTTTCTTCTATCGATTTTGTCTTCTCTCCACCTTCATCTTCTTCCTTTTCCTCTATTTCTTCTTCTTTATTTTTTCTTCCTTCCTTTCTTTCTTTATTACATTTTATTATTTTACTCGCGTTTATCAGTATTATTCTCATTATTATTCATGTTTTTTTTTATAAATTTTCATCTTTTACCTCTATCTTTGTTTTCTTTATTTATCTTCATTTTCTCTCCCCTTAAGTCTTTTCTCTCTCTCCTTTCTTCTTTATCTTCCTTTCTCTCTTCTGCATCTGTATTTTCTCTCTTTCTTTTTTTCTTCATTTCTTTCTTTTATTTTTCTTTTCGTGTTCAGGAGCCCTTTTTTTCCTCTCTAGTATTCGTGTTCTCTCTCTCTCTCTCCTTTCTTCTTCCTTCTGCTCTTTGATTCTTCTCCTTTTTTCCTTTCATTTTTCTTATACTTTTTACCTCCGTGTACATTCCGCGCTTGAATAATTGAGGAAGGAATTGCCAACAGGTGGAGTTTAAAATTGGTCCCCAAAAAAATCGTATTAAACATAAGATAAAACTTTGATGTTGACCCTCACTTGTTGAGAGAGAGAGAGAGAGAGAGAGAGAGAGAGAGAGAGAGAGAGAGAGAGAGAGAGAGAGAGAGAGAGAGAGAGAGAGAGAGAGAGAGAGAGAGAGAGAGAGTGAGAGTATTAAGTCTCATATCACCTCATAATCTCTTTTTTTTTTCCTCTGATCCCTCCCATTCTCCTCTTCCTCATCATCATCATCATAAGCCTTTTCCTCCTTTTTATTTATCCTTCTTCTGCATCTCCTTTCTCTCCTCTTTATCCACCTCGTTCTCCATCTCCTTCTCCTTCTTCTTCATCTCATCATCATCAGCCTTTTCCTCCTTTCTCTTTATCCTTCTCTTGCATCTCCTTTCCCTCCTCTTCATCACCCTCATTCGCCATCACCTCCTCCTCCTCCTTCCTTCATCTCATCTCCCTCATCTATTTTCTCCTCCTCCTCCTCCTCCTCCTCCTCGTCCACCTCCTGTCCTCCTTTCATCTCTCTCCAACCCTCTCTCTTTTATTATCCCTCCTGCTTTTCATATCTCATTCCTTTCCCTTTTCAGTATCCTCCTTTTGTTTATTCCCCTATTTTCACACCCACATTTCTTCCCTCATTTCTTTGCTCCACTTCAGCCCCACCTCCAGCGGTAAAAAGTGAGGGGATGGTCAGTGGCTTAATGAAGGGATGGAGGAAGGAGCGGAAGAGGGAAGGGAATGAAGGAAGTGAGGAAGGGAGAGATGGAAAGGGAGGGAGGATGAGATTTGATTAGACCGATGAAGGGATGGAGAAAGGGAGAGAAAGGAGGAAGGGAACGAAGAGAGGGAAGATGGAAAGGGAGGGAGGATGAGATTTGATTAGACCGATGAAGGGATGGAGAAAGGGAGAGAAAGGAGGAAGGGAACGAAGAGAGGGAAGATGGAAAGGGAGGGAGGATGAGATTTGATTGGACCGATGAAGGGGTGGAGAAAGGGAGAGAAAGGGGAAGGGAGCGAAGAAAGTGAAGAAAGGAAAGAAAGAAAGGGAAAGAAGGTGAGATTTGATTGGACCGATGAAGGGGTGGAGAAAGGAAGAGAAAGGGGAAGGGAGCGAAGAAAGTGAAGAAAGGAAAGAAAGAAAGGGAAAGAAGGTGAGATTTGATTGGACCGATGAAGGGGTGGAGAAAGGGAGAGAAAGGGGAAGGGAGCGAAGAAAGTGAAGAAAGGAAAGAAAGAAAGGGAAAAACAGGTGAGATTTGATTGGACCGGTGAGTGAAAGTGAGCAAAACGAGACAGGTGTTAATTAATTTTCCCCTTCGCGGTTCAGGTGACAGTGACCGCCTGAGTTGTTAATATCACTACCATTATTATTATTATGTGCGGGGGGTGAGTAATTAGCATCATCAGTGTAATGTTTAATGAGGTTGACTTAAAACACTTGTCTCCCGTTTCATCATTAGCGACGAACGAGAACGAGAACGAGATAAAGATATAAAGATGAACGACTCAGAACTCATAAAATATCGTTCCTTGTGTGTATGGGGGGGGGGGGGGTGATAATTGCTTGTCCACAAAACTATGAAAATCTAAATGCCAGGAACAAAAAAATAAATAAACAGTATGAAGTGAGAGACAAGGAAAGCAAAAGACTAAAACAAAAGAAAACGAACATGGAGGAAGTAAAGAAAGGGGGAGAAAATGGAAGTGAGGAAAGAGGAAGAGAGAGGATGGATCGAGGGAGAGAGAGGAGGAAGGGGAGGAAGGGACACTCCATCAGGCCGCCATAGACAACACAGAAGAAAAGTCAGCAAGAAGAAGAAGAAGAAGAACAACAACAACAACAACAACAACAACAACAACAACAACAACAACAACAACAACAACAACAACAACAACAACAACAACAACAACACACGAACCAAACAATACAAACACTTAACAAGGAAAACAAAAGGAGAACACTAATTGACTCCCGCAACTTCGTCGACTCCTCTTAAAGCCCAATCATTTGTTTTACTCCTTTTTTATTTTTGTTCTCCTTTTTTTTTTTTAGGCACGACTGCTTTCTTGGTTTCCTCTTTTCCACTTCTTCATCATCATTCATTCTTACTTTCTATTGAGTGTTTGTGTATTGGTTTGTTTGTCTGTTTGTGTCGCTATCTCAATATGTTTACCTTGACCTGTTATGTTTGTTGTCTGTCTGTGCGTCTGTCTGATCGTCGCTATTTCCATGTTTGTGTCTTGCCTTGTTTTGTCTGTCTATCTCTCTGTCTCGTTATTGATATTACTATATTTTTATGTTAATTTGTTATGTCTGTTGTCTGTCTGTCTGTCGTATTGTCCGTATCTATATTCGTTTTCTAGATGTCTCTCTGTTTTGTCTGTTTTTGTCTGTCTGTCTTTTATTTGTCTCCTATGTTTTATGTATGTTATGTCTTATGTCTGTCTGTCTCTCTTTCTCTATCTCTCTATCTACCTAGCTTTCTATCTATTTATATATCTCCCAATCTGTTGTTTTGTGAATTTTAGGTGTTATGTATGTTATCTCCGTCTATTTGTCTGTCTCTCTACCTCTCTCTTTCTATCTACCTATCTATCTGCCCGCCCATCTGTCTGTCTTCCAGTACTAAGCTAGAGAATCAGGACGGGATTGTCGGGTAATTTTGGACGTGAATGTTTTGATGTTTCGCCTCTTCACCGCGTACCCAGACTTCGATCCCCGCACACTTTGGCGGGAAAGGTTGGTCCTGCGCTGTAAAAGATTTGCGGGTTCTATTTAAAGGTATTTCGCTTTACTTTTAGACTAGGTACTTGATCTGAGTTTGATTTGTTCTTGTGTGGTTGTTGTTGTAGCAGTAATAGTGGTGGTGTTAGGGAAAAAGTAGTAGTAGTAGTAGTAGTAGTAGTAGTAGTAGTAGTAGTAGTAGTAGTAGTAGTAGTAGTAGTAGTGGTAGTAGTAGTAGTAGTAGTAGTAGTAGTAGTAGTAGTAGTGGTAGTAGTAGTAGTAGTAGTAGTAGTAGTAGTAGAAGATGAAGATGAAAAAGTGGAAGCAGTAGTAAGAGTTAAGTAGAAATAGAAGTAGTGTTAGTAGTAATAAAAAAGTTGGTCATAATTTTATTGATAGCGTTGATGTTTTTATTCAGAAAGACGAAAAATACTCGTATATATATATAATTCTTGTGTGTGTGGAGGGGGTTGCTTGTATGTATATGTTTATGTTTGTGTTTGTGAATTTTGTTTCCTCGCCCTTCCAACTGAAATTACGAGTGTGTGTCCATTGCGTATCGTCGATGAATACAAAATTGGTGAGCGACGCTGATCAAACCAATTTCTACTTTTAAAATAATCAAGGCTTTCTGGACATCTTTTTTCTTCACTTTTAACGAATCTTTATTATGTTTATTGTATTTAGTTTTGGGGACGATTTATACCCAACCAAGTTATTAGCATCTTTACGTGTCGCTGGCAAATGAGATACCACGAATTTAAAGCATAATAAGTGGAAAAAAGAAAACTGAAAATGACCAAACACACAAAAAAAATACTGAAAAGATGATTAGATGATTTGGTAAACTTGGTGGTAAAAAAGAAAAGTAAATCCAAATAAAGAAAGTAGACTGGAGGATGAAAAGATGATTAGATAATATTGCAAACGAGGTTATAAGGAAAACTAATACAAGAAAATGAAGTAGATATTATAATGAAGCCTCGCTAATATTTTCTTCAGGAAATCATGTTTGTCCCAAAGAGAATTGGATCCTAAAACCAATCACAGCACATATACCAAAAAGCTTAGAGGAAAAAATCGGACGAAGAAAAAAAGTAGGTCAAAGAAAATAGGAGAAATAGGACAAAGAAAATAGGAGAAATAGGACAAAGAAAATAGAACAAAGAAAATAGGACAAAGAAAATAGGACGAGGAAAATAGGACAAAGAAAATAGGAGAAATAGGACAAAGAAAATAGGAGAAATAGGACAAAGAAAATAGGACAAAGGAAATAGGACAAAGAAAATAGGACAAAAAAAATGGGAGAAAGAAAATAGGACAAAGAAAATAGAAGAAGTAGGACAAAGAAAAGATAAGACAAAGAAAATAGGACAAAGAAAATAGGAAAAATAGGACAAAGAAAAGATAAGACAAAGAAAATAGGACAAAATAAGACAAAATAGGACAAACAGGACAAAATTGGACAAGTAGGACAAAATAGGACAAAATTGGACAAAAATAGAACAAACAAAATAGGACAAAAGTAGGACAAAGCAGGACAAAACAGGACAAAATAGGACAAAATTGGACAAAATTGGACAAAAACAGGACAAAACAGGACAAAAGAGGAAAAAAGAGGACAAAATAGGACAAAGAGAAAAAAAATAGTACATACAAACAAACCAGAGAGACAACAAAGCATCGGTCATGTAGCACAGACCAAACACGACCCACCAGAAACACATCAGGAAAGAAAAACACGAATCCACACAAATCTCCTTGAACAAACACACTTACCGCTAATACAAACACACACACACACACACACATAAACACACATAAAGATCGAACCACACCCCTTCCCCTCCCTCTCACCCCCCCTTCCACCCCCGATCATTTTCCTCCTCCCTTCCGATATCCCCCCACTCCCTCCCTCCCTGACTTTCCCGCGTGAATCATAAGAATACATAGAAATACAATAGAGTGGAGTTTTAAGAAGGGAACAGCAGGAGAAACCGAAACACAGCAGAAATATAGAACACCCGCCGGCCAGCAGCTAATATGGCAGCGGGGAAGAATTATTATAACACGCAAACCTGAGAGAGAGAGAGAGAGAGAGAGAGAGAGAGAGAGAGAGAGAGAGAGAGAGAGAGAGAGAGAGAGAGAGAGAGAGAGATCGGGGAGGTTATTATTTGTGGAAATGGGAAACAGGAATACAAACTGGAAGTGGACTAGGTGGGAAATGAAAATGGAAAAGAAAAAAAAAAGAAGCAATTTCGCGAGAGGAACTATTTCTCTTCTACGTAGTCTCTCTCTCTCTCTCTCTCTCTCTCTCTCTCTCTCTGTGCCTATTTGAACAGAAAACCTCCTAAATAGCATCTACTCACGCTAGTTAAAAGAAAAGACAAACTAATAAAGAAACTGTTACCGAAGTCAAGAACATTTTCACACAAACGGAAGAAAAAGACAAACCAATAAAGAAACTGTTACCGAAGTCAAGAACATTTTCACACAAACGGACGAGGCGAAGCGCAAAAAACACCTCCCGCTATCATGCACCACAATAACGTCACGACAAAGCACGCTAAGCACACACACAAAAAAAGCAGCAGATAATTTTAAACTAAGATAAGAGAGCCAACAAAACCAAGCATAAGGAAGACATTAGCGTAAAACTGTTTCGTAAAGAATAATCATCTCAAGAGGGTCGTTAGTTAGGTAGATGGGCGGCTGGATGGCTGGCTACTCGTTGGGTTCGTCTGGTTCTTGTTATACCTTTCGTTTTATATCACCGGGCTCTCATTTTATACACACTCTAAAAAGTTCGTGTTGGTCTCTGTTCCATTTTTCGTCTCCACCCCTTTCTTTGTCCCACTTTTGTCCTATTTTCCTATTTTATCATACTTTGCCCTATTTTGTCCTGTTTTCTTTGTCCCATTTTCTTTGTCCTATTTTCTTTGTCCTATTTTCTTATAGCCACAGATAGGTGAAACTGTACAAATTATTCGTACGTGTGTTTACTTCATACATGACTAGCTGCAAAAATGTTCATGCAGGTATTGTGTTATGTCATTTAGCTTTTACTCCTCCAGCTGTGTGAATGACGGCTAATGGTTTAACTCACCGACGAAGAGAAGGGACGTAGGTCTTTTTTAATCGTAAGGCGGTCCGTTACCAGTTTGCGAGATTGCTCCATTAGAGAAAACGGAAGAGAGGAGATGGCTGTTATGGGAGGGAGGTAAAGAGTTGATTATGTACCAGCGGAAGCCAAGATGATGATTGAGTGTCTGGCTCCCTCTCTGTTCTGGTAGTTGAGATTAAAGCCATTTATCAATATAGTACTGAAATGCTGCATAGAAATTATTAACATTATTCGCTGTCCATGTATTTGAAGTCGGCTGATTACTCTCCGTAAACACCAAGGTCGGTATTGTAAAACATTTTCGCTTTTCATATCAGCTATTTCTAAAGGTCAAAGAGGGGTCAATCAGGATCTAATGAGTGTTTCTTCAGGTTCTCGGTACAGAAGAAGGGTCACACTATCACCAGGGTCATCAAACTACTCCTGGAAATGCCCACAACTCCTACGAAAGCCTTGTCAAATATGTGTTTCTAGGTTCACGGTACAGAGGAAGGGTCACACTACCACCAGGGTCATCAAACTACTCCTGGAAATGCCCACAACTCCTACGAAAGCCTTGTCAAATATGTGTTTCTAGGTTCACGGTACAGAGGAAGGGTCAAACTACCACCAGGGTCATCAAGCTACTCCTGGAAATGCCCACAACTCCTACGAAAGCCTTGGGCGACGAAATGTTTTATAATACGACCCATGTCCTATCCCACTACGACTTTGACCGTCTCGTGATTGGACAACTCAAACTGCTTCATCGCTCTGTTTCGAGTCTTGGTCTACTCAGAATGTTTTATTGCCTCTATTTCAGATTTAACTTTCACTGGATATATAACAAAGACATGCTAAGAAACGTTAATAGTAGATACAGTGTGCGTTTACCTTACCATGCGGATGTAAAGCAAATTTTCGAAACGCTTCAATTACGTCTCGATCTGTACTGCCGTCTACACTCCTCACTTGTTTAACGTTCAGACATCGGAGGAGTTCTAACCTTCATACCTCATCACAATATAGAAAGGATAAATGATTCTGAATACCGATAACACATGCCTGACAAACCTAATCCTTTCCTACTTTATTACATTAGCATCAAAGTTCCGCCTTGGGTTTGGGTGGGTGTGCCTTTGTACGACACTTTCAACCCCCCGCACCTCGCCCCCTCAGGCCCTGGTCACACACGTCGCTTTGAACCCGTGGAGTGGGAGGTGAAGGCGGTGCTCTAAAGGCGGTGTTCTTCGGTTTTCCTTGGTCATATTAACCCCGCGTCCTCCAACAACAAGATTCCCCTCCTCGCTTTACCTGTGATCCGATCTATTTCAGGTGAGACCGCTCCGCCTTCAGTGATTAAAAATAGCTACAAGGTGACCGTCTAGGCTCCAAAGTTCAGTAGCTTACGTATTGTGTCCATCTCGTCACCCACTCAGTAATACCGTGGCAATACTCTGTAGTGAAAGTTTGGTGGCGTATCAAAAGTATCTGTTTAACCTTGATCCCATAGTTCGAACCCATGCGCGGAAATATTTAGCACTTAGAAGCAGCACTAACCTATCATTTTAGCAGGTCAGTCTTATTCTTTACTGCTTGAAGAGGGAGAATGAGAAAAAATGATTTGTCGTACACAGGTAAAGGAGGGAGGAAGGGACAACCAGGTATACATGCGGACAAGGTATTTGAGATACAGGCGACAGTGAAGCGACAGTGAGCAAGCGTAGGTTGGTGCAAGTATTTGTCAATACTCTCTAGTGAAAGTCTGGTGGCGTATCAAAAGTATCTGTTTAACCTTGATCTCATAGTTCGAACCCATGCGCGGAAACATTTAGCACTTAGAAGCAACACTAACCAATCATTTTAGCGGGTTCGTATTATTCTTTACTGCTTGAAGAGGGGGTGTTTCAGAATGGAAAGGAGAGAAAGTAATTTGTCGTACACAGGTAAAGGAGGAAGGAAGGGACAACCAGGACAATACAGGTGTTTATGAAAGCGAGAGTGAGCAAGCGTAAGTTGGTGCAAGTATTTGTGTTCGCGCCTCAGGGTACAGCAAGTAAAAGCGGGGAGTAGGAGGGGAAGGAGGGGGGAGGAGTATACCATTTGCAAGCACAATACATTAGAAAGCTATTTATATATTTTTTTATGTCGACTGCACTTAACTTCTGAAATGTGTGTGTGTGTGTGTGTGTGTGTGTGTGAGAGAGAGGGTGAGGAAGAAGGGGTGGTGTGTGTGTGTGTGTGTGTGTGTGTGTATGATTGCTTATGTAAAGTGAGCTAGTGTGTGGAGAATTGGTCCGCGGTGTTGGGGTGGGGGAATAGTGTTGAGAAAGGAGGTTCTGTGTGTGTGTGTGTGTGTGTGTGTGTGTGTGTAAGGTGATCAGGATAGCGTGTGGGAGGAAGAGAAAGGATGGGAAGTTAAGCCGTCTGGTCGAGTGAGCTTAGACGTATTGTGTCAGAGAGAGAGAGAGAGAGAGAGAGAGAGAGAGAGAGAAGAGGCAGCACCGAATCCCCAATCACCGCGAATCTCACTGAACGAAGCCGGAGTAGAGTTAACCATTGCAGTTTGTCCCACGCTCCGTAACTCTGCAGTGCTCCCCAGCCCAGAGGATCCTGGTGTATGTGTAGGCGGGACGCAGGAGGCAGAGGCACCACGGACCTGCTGAGTTACCGAAGTAGCTCAGAATTAGAAGAATACGAAGGGAAGAATGCTTTATATGTGGCCAGACGTTGCTAGAAGTGTTTTTTTTTTGTTGTTGTTGTTGTTATCGTGTTAGAGGAAATATAAATAGATAAGAGCAGTTAGGTAGATAGGTAACACACACACACACACACACACACACACACACACACCTCCTCTCCCCAAACCTAACCTAACCTAACTTACCCCACCCCACCCTACCCTACCCTACCCTACCCTACTCTACTCTACTCTATCTTACCCTACCTTACCCTACCCTACTCTAACCTAACCTGCACTACACTACACTACACTTTTCCAACCCTTCAAAAGCACTCACAGCAAACCAATTCACGAACTTACGTATCAATAACAACCTCCAAAAACAAGACCCACACACCCACCAGTACCGCCTCCACAGCACAGCGTCTCCTTTTCTTACCACGCGAGTCTCTTCCGTAATCGAGGCAACTGGAGCTGAGGGACCAATAAACGGTGGAAACTTTGCCGGATGTGGGCGTTTGGGTGTTGGGTGCCCGGGCCGCGAGCCACATCCGCGTCCTACACTGATCGGGGCTAAGCGAAGAGGATACATTGAAGGCGTCGCTCCCCCAAGACTCCTTACGACGGTTTCTTTCTTGGTGGTGTTGTTTTGTTGTCCTGATGCGATGGACCAAAAGGAGGAGGAGGAGGAGGAGGAGGTGCAAGATTAGGAGTAAAGGGGAAGAATAGAGAGAAGGGTGAGGAGAGGAAGAGCGGGAATAAAGAATAACTGTGATGAGAAAGAGGGAACGATAAGGATAAGCGGATGAGGAAGATGAGGAAGACGTGAAGAAGGAGTAAAGGGAAGAATGAGAAAGGAAGAATCGTAAGACGGGAAAAGCCACGAAGAGCGGGTATGAAATAGCAAATGTGATGAGTGAAGGTAAGACGAAGGATAGGAAAAAGGAGAAGGGGTAAAAAGAGAAAAGGAAAAATGAGAAAGAGAAAAGTGAAAGGAAAAGAGGAGAGAGGAGAAAAAAGAGGAGGAGAATGTGAAGATGAGAATACAATAATCTTAATGGAGAAGAGGAAAGAGGAGAGAAAAGAGGAAGAGAATATGAGGAGAGAATACAATAATTTTAATGGAGAAGAAGAAGAAGAAGGAGAAAAAAGAAAAAAATGTGAGGATGAGCGAATACAATAATGTTAATGGAAAGAGGGTGAATTTGGGTCATTTTTGGTTCCTCTATCCTCTTTCTCCTCTTATTTTTATTCCATTTTATATTATTATTACAACTATTAATATTATTTTCGTAAACATTGTCTGCTGCTGTTCTGTTCATCGTAATCATCATCATTAATATTAACATCATCAACATCATCATCATCAAGAACATCACCACCAACCGCATCATCATTATCATCCTATCTTCAGCATCATCACCATCATCATCATCATCATCATCATACTCCATTGTGAGAGGACAGTATTGGCTTTTTTTTTTGCCTTTGTGTGTGTGTGTGTGTGTGTGTGTGTGTGTGTGTGTGTGTGTGTGTGTGTGTGTGTGTGTGTGTCATTAATAGTTTGGTCCGACAACTCTGTAATCACTCGGTCTTTGTGTTGGTCTCTTTTTTTTTTCCTATTCTCTCGTCCAGTTTGGAATTGTTTGTTTTTGTTCAACGAGTTTTTGAGGACAGATTCACAAGTTTCAGAGATGCTCATTATAGGTGCAATCCCTTCCTCCTCTTCCTTGTCTCTTCTTTCTTTCTTTTTATTTATCTTTCTCCCTCCATCCTTCTTTACTCTCTCTCTCTCTCTCTCTCTCTCTCTCTCTCTCTCTCTCTCTCTCTCTCTCTCTCTCTCTCTCTCTCTCTCTCTCTCTCTCTCTCTTTTCAACCTCCTGTTCCTCTTTCCTCGCATTCTCGTTTCTCTCCCTTCTTGCCTCTTTGCTATTCTTCTCTCCTTACTTACTCTCCTGTTCCTTTCTCCTTATCTCTATGTTCTTTTTCCCTTTTTTCTCCTTTGTCTTGTTTTTACTTTCCTATTCCTTTTTCCATATCTCTTTGTTCTTTTTCCCTTTTTTCTCCTTTGTCTTGGTTTTTTGTTTGTTTTTTTTACTTTTATTCCTGCCATCTTCCAAGTCTCTCCTTCTCTTCCCTTAAAACAAACAAAACTCAACGACATAAAAAGTAAAGTTTCAAGCCCACGACGGATAGTTATTTACGTGCCTCGCTTCCATTCCCAAAATTCCCTTCTTCGTTTCAGTCCTCTTCTTTCTCCTCCTCTTCTTCCTCTACCTCCTCCTCCTCCTCCTCCAGCAGGCTTCTCCGGAGGTAATGTGCGTGACTACTGACGCTACTCACGGGGGTCTCTTGCCTCTCAAAGAAAACGAAGAAAACGAAAGAAAACGGGAAGGGAGTAATGAAGCAGTCGCAAGAGAGAGAGAGAGAGAGAGGCTGGGGGGGCAGGGCGAAAGGAAGATGAGGAGGCTGAGGTAGAGAATCTGATGGGAAAAAAATATACAGATGATTTTTTTTAGTACTTCTTTTGTTGTTTCGAGTGTTGTTTCATAGTGTCCGAAATTACGAGAAAAAGTATATATATCCCTTGCAATAGTTGAAGTCAGTGAATTAAATGTACAGTGGAAGATGAAAAAGCAAAACCAGACTAATATATTTTTTTTCGTAACTTCATCACGGTCACTCACGAACTGGCATCCTAAAAAGTACAGAGGTTCCTCCCGAAATTGACTCCTCTTTCGGCCATTCCTCTCCAATCTTTTTAGGGGCAGTAAGTAGCGGGCTTTTTTTTCATTATTTTATTTTTTTAAGCCCTTGATCTGTCTCCTTTACTGTAAAAAAAAAATTCAAACAAAACTTCGGAGCATCAGATATCTCGACACAGCATATATTCGGTGTCTCGAAAGCTATAAATTTCGAAGCAGTGAGCGAACTCGAGATAATGAAGCAAATTAGGGCAGCGGCTAGACTAATGTTATGTAAGGAGGATGAAAAATGAATAATGAGATGACTATTAAAGAGGGAAACATAAGTGAAAGAAGTGAGGGGAGAAGGGGAGAGGTAAGAAGGAAGGAGGCAGAAAGGGAAATAAAAAGAAAGACAAGGGAAAGAAGGAAGGGAATGTGCCTATAATGAGCATCTCTGAAATTAGTGAATCTGTCCTCAAAAAACTCGGTGATCTAAAACAAACAGTTCCAGACAAGACGAGAGAGCAGGAAAAAAAAATTGACAAACACAAAACAAAATACAAAACCAATAAGAGGAAAGTAACAACGCGAAAAACAAAAGACAGTCAATAGGAAATGTAACGAAACCGGAGATGAAATACAATGAACGCAAATGTCTGAAATAGAAAACGGGGTGACAGAGACAGAGAGGGTGGGGGAGTGACATTAACAAACTGATGACGAATAAATAAATGAACGAACGAGTGAATAAATAAGTGAGTAGATAAATAAATGAAGAAGGGCTGTGATGAAAGGCAGACACTGACAGACAGACTAACGCGAGTATTCATGAAACGAGACACGCAAAACTCTCATAGTCCATGCATGCAATAATGAGAGAGAGAGAGAGAGAGAGAAGGAAGGTGAGACAGGTCGACAGGAGGTAATGCCAGACCCATGAGAGAGAGAGAGAGAGAGAGAGAGAGAGAGGTCGACAGGAGGAGGTAATGCCAGACCCAAAAAAGAGAGAGAGAGAGAGAGAGAGAGAGACTTCCAGGAAAACAGATCAAGACCGAGAATATGGAAGTGTTTACTCGTTTCCTTAAGTTGAAATTGTTTATGTCTTTAGGCGATGATTCTCTCTCTCTCTCTCTCTCTCTCTCTCCCAACTCCCCGTTACCTGAGCCAATACATTTTTCAGGTGGGTTCGTCTGGTGCAAGAGGCTTCGGACGCTGGACCTGATCCTCTCTATACCTTGATCCTCTCCGTCGTCGTATTACCCAGTCTCTTTGAACCCTCACTCCCCCTCCTACATAAAGTACTGATACCCTTACCCTCTTTGACACCTTACCTCCCTGTCCCTGCTCCTGTTCCTGCTCCTGTTTCCTCCTTATCCTTCCTCTCCCATCCCTCCTTTTCCTCACAGCCTCTCTCCTCATCGCTGTTCCCCCTCTCTCTCTCTCTCTCTCTCTCTCTCTCTCGTCGTCGTATTTGTGGTTCAGAAAAATGCCGCCAAGCTGTAATTATGTCCATACAAGTGATCACTGACGCATGTTTGTTTTTATGTTTGTTTGTTTTTGTGTGTGTATTTTTTTATTCGAAATGGTGGTGGGTTTTCCGTTTCATTTCCGTTCGGTAATACTGCTGTGGCTTATTTATTTTGTGTGTGATTTGCGAGAGAGAGAGAGAGAGAGAGAGAGAGAGATTTGTTTCTCATGTTTCAATCATTTCTTTGTATTTCTTCCAAGCTGGGGGGTTTTCTCGATATGGAAGCACGTAACAATTCTCTCTCTCTCTCTCTCTCTCTCTCTCTCTCTCTCTAAGTGGCTGGCTGGCTCATTTAAGTGAAAGAAATATTTATGTTCCGCCACTCCGTTTTCTCTCGCTCTTATATATATTCCTCCCCGTGACCTTGAGCTATTGAATAAACATCATTTCTTCCTTTACCAACTCAATATTTCACTTTGCGTAACTTTCCCGTAAGTGCGTCGCTCTCAAGACCTCCTTCAATATCACTCACTCGAACTGGGACCGCTTAAATTGGACACTAAATTAGGAACGGTAAACTCAATTATTAACTCGTCCGTATTTTAAAAGGGAAGAATTAATGGACGTTCAATATGTCTCACCTTCCTAACTGTCTGTCTTAAGTAACGGTGAGATGGGGGAGGAGGAGATGGAGGAGGCGTGAGCGAAGATTAGAATACGGATGAGGAGGCGGAGGCAAAAACAAATTATCTCAATCATGTGAAGTAAAATGACCGTAAATAAAGAGATATACATAATACACACTACACAACTACATCCAGGTATTATTAAGTGTTTCTACCTTTTCCTTCCTCCTGTTCGTATGTCTCCTTCTCCCAGCCATACGACATCCTCCGACTTCACATTCTTCCCCTTACCTCACAATGTATGGCCTCCTTTCCTGTTACCTGCCCTTCCCGTCTTTCTCCCTCACTCATTTCTAGCTCTTCTCCCTGCCGGCCGTTCACTTCCTCTTCCTTTATAATTTACAAGTCCTAACAGCTACGTCTTGCCCTCAACAATACCTTCCTCCCTCTTCATCATGCTTGTATTTTTCTATTCCTTCTTTTCTTCCTTCTTCCGCCTCCCAGTGCACGTTTTTACTCCTCCTTTTCACCTGTCTCTTTAAATCTCCCTCTCTTGCTTCCTCCTTAACCTGTTTTGTATTCTTTTTCTTCCTTTCTTGAGTTCTGTGCTACATTTCTTTTCTCGCTTTATCCCTTGCTTGCTTTCTTCCTTCCTTTCTTAGCATGTTTTCTATTATACTTCTCCTTTCTATCCCTTGCTTCCTTCCTTTCTTCCTTCTCTATCATATTTCTAGTCCTTCTCCATTCCTCCTCGTCTTCCTAGCAAACTCCTAATCATCCTTCCTTTTCCTTTTTTCCTTCCTCTCCTCTCTATCATGTTCTTACACCTTTTCCATTCCTCCTTGTCCTCCTAACAAACAACTTTTTAACCCTGTCCTCCTTCCTCCTGCCTTCCAAGTGCGCTTCTTCCTCGTCCTCTTCTTATTTCCTGTTCCGCTCCTCTTCCTCCTCCTCCTTTTCCCTGTTTTATTCCTCCTTTTCTTCCCTCCTGCTCTGTTACCCCTTCTCCTCCTCCGTGCTTTGTTCCTCCGTTCTTCCTCGTGATAACTCCATCGCGTTGGGTCCGGAATGATAGCTGTTTTCCATATTTATAATCTTATTGACGCCTTACTTTACCAGGCATTAAGTTCGTGCGTCTACTCTATAAGTCAAGGTGTGAACGCGCGTGAAAATTACCTTCATAACGCGTGAGCACAAAGGGGAAGGTGTTAGCAGCGCCCTCTGTATATGCATTTCCCTTCTTCTTTTTTTTTTTTTTAGTTTCCCTTTTAATTTCTGGATGGACGCGTGAAAAATGGCTTAGTTCCCCTTCCATATTCATGCATCATTAACGTTGCTGCTCTCGCGCGTGTGTGTGTGTGTGTGCGTGTGTGTGTGTGTGTGGTGAATGCAATGATACAACTCTCACTGTCTGTTTATCCCTTTCTTTGTCATGCGTGGTGGTGATGATGGTGATGATTGTGGTGGTGGTGGTGGTGATGGTGACTGTCCCTTTGTCCATATCTCATCATCGTAATAATAAAAGTTGGTAACGAATGGACTCGGTGTTGTGTCATGTTGAGTAAATGATGAACATGGATTAGAATGGAAATACATCAACTTATTTTCTTGAGAAGTTTGCACTATTCCTAGAAGTAGCAGTCGTAGTTCAAGTTGTAGTATCAGTAGTAGTAGTAGTAGTAGTAATAGTAGTAGTAGTAGTGAAAGTTGCAGTATCAGTAGTAGTAGTAATAGTAGTAGTAGTAGTAGTAGTAGTAGTAGTAGTGGTAACAGTAGTAGTAGTAGTAGTAGTAGTAGTAGTAGTGGTAACAGTAGTAGTAGTAGTAGTAGTAGTAGTAGCAGCGTGTAAAAAAATATATCGCAAATGAGATCTTTCAGTAATAACATACCTTCTTAATTTAATCGTACTAAATATTCCACCTCTGTTTCACGTTCTGCGAATACATGGGATGCGATCGTTGGGTGTCTTTGTGCTATATAAGGACGCTACATTACACGCGACAGTCTATTGTTTCTCCTCTACATGACCTCTTATCAGTTTGCTTCCTTCTCCTCCTCGTCCGTTGTTTCTTTCTTCTTTTATTCTCCCCTTCCCTCCTTCTGCTCCTCATGGTCTTCCGTTTCATTCTTCTCCTCTTCCCTTCCCTTCCCTTCTCCTCCCCCTTCTTGTCATCTGTTTCTTTCTTTTCCTCTTCTTCCCTCCTTCTGCTCCTCCTGGTCCTCTCGTTCTTTCTTCTCCTCTTCCCTTCCCTTCTCCTTCCCCTTCTTGTCATCTGTTTCTTTCTTTTCCTCTTCTTCCCTCCTTCTGCTCCTCCTGGTCCTCTCGTTCTTTCTTCTCCTCTTCCCTTTCCTTCTCCTCCCCCTTTTCGTCATGTTTCTTTCTTTTCCTCCTCTTCTTCCCTTCTCCTCCTCCTCCTCCTCTTCCTCCTCTTCCTGTTCCCGTCACACACACACAAAAGAGTAAGTTTACAACACTATTAACTCCCCAATTTTTACCCTTCAGGCGGCGTGTAGCAGCGGGCGTGGCGTAATTAAACGAAAGAGACAACTATTTCGCTCCCAATGTTGCCACTCGCGCGCCTTTCTTCGCTGGCTGCTGCTGCTCTCTAATCGTTGTTTTGTTATTGTTTTTGTTTGTTGTTGTTTTTTGCTTTCTTTTTCGAGCTCCTTTTTTCTTCCTTCTGCACTTTCAGCTTTTTTACGTTTTTTTCTTTTTCTTTTCCTTTATTCGCCATGTATTCATTTTCTTCTTTTCTTCTTATTCTTAATAGTATTATTATTTTGTCATTACTTCTTATCATTGCTTTTACTATTATTGCTGTTATTATTATCATTAATAGTAGTAGTAGTAGTAGTAGTAGTAGTAGTAGCAGTAGTAGTAGTATTGTTTTTCTTGTTGTTACTGTCGTTACTATGTTATTTTTTTTACTCTGTCTGTCTGTCCGTCACCACCACCAAAATATATATAAAAAAATCTGGTTGTTATATAATCCCCAAATATTCACTGTACGTAAATATCTCAAACTGATTAGATTTTGGAAAACTCCGAAAAAACTCGCCGAATGACGGCAGATAAATGAAAAAGAAACTGACATGAGTGACTTTGGGCGACCATGTGGGGTAAAAAAGCTCCTGTGTTTTGAGAGCCTAACCGAGAGTGCTTCCAGAGCGAGGCCGGAGTGGTCTGGAGGCGGCCCGGCCCAACCATGAACCGCATCGTGGACACCTTCAACGTGAAAGTTTGGCAAATGTCGCGAGCGGTAGGCATTCTTTGGAGTAAGCGGTCTCCTTTTTCTTTTTCTCACCGACGTTTACTCAAGACAGCACTTACATTTATTTAGCCGTTTAATATTATACATTTTGTATAACATTTTTTTTAATAATCACTTTTACTTAAAACAGACTCAGCGTTTACAGAAAGACTAACAGTTCATTGACCTAATAGCTTTGATGTAGGATTAAACGCCTTTTTATCACATCCAGGTGCTTTCAAACGATTAACAATATTATATATTTTATCTATTCTCAGTTGTTTTTAGCCAAATATAAACGGCGAGACCTCAATTTGAAAACTCAACAATTCATAGAATTACACTATCGGGGCATTTTTGTTCGGGAGACTTTTGGATATTTTTTGTAAAAATAATAGTTTCCCCTCCCCGACCCCACTCCACACACCACTGGCCATATTTTTAAACATTCCGGCACCCAACCACTCACCCATTTGGCAAGGCTTTCGTAGGGGATGTGGGCATATCCATGGAAAGTTGTGTGACGCTGGTGTTAGTGACGGAGCTTTTTTACCGTGAACGTGAGAAAAAGATATGAGAAGGCGATTAATATCCTTTACTGCTTTTGAGAATAGTTGCCGTGAACACATTTGGCAAGGCTCTCGTAGGAGTTGATGACATTTCCATGGAGGGTAGCTGTGTGACCCTGGTGGTAGTTCGACAAAGCTCTTGTACCGTGAACGTGAGAAAAGGACAGGGGAACGCGATTAATCTCCTCTGCGGCTTTTGAAAATAGTTGACAGGAAAGGTGGAATCGTCTCAGAATGCCGCCCTTAAGGTTGCTCCTGCGCCTCCTACTGCTGACGCGGCTTCCCTCCCCTGGCAGCGTCTAAGGGTGGGACGTGGGGGGCAGAGGCAGGTCATGGGGTGGTGGTGGTGGTGGTGGTGTTCTGTGGCCTTCCTGCTACCGGCTACTCGTGTAATGATATGGTGTTTCATTTTTTTTCCCCCTTTTTTCTTCTATTCGTGATTTGGTGTCTATTTTTTCCTCTCTATTCCATTATCATTTTTTCCTGAATTCTTGCCTCTTGTTATTTTGCTCCACTTTTTTTTCCGCGGTCCGCCATATCAAGAGTTTTCTTTCACCGCGATTACAAAGCTGTATTTCGCATTTGCTTTTTCGTTTTCATTTCTGTTTTTTGTGAGGTATCCGATGACTGTGCGTTTGTGTGTGTGTGTGTCTGTATGTGTGTGTGTGTGTGTGTGTACTTGAGTATGTGTGTGGGTAGATGTATTTACGGCTTTAAAAGTTTGCATATTTAACATTCTTTTAAAGTCTTTCTGAACCTTATTTCATGTCTCATTTTGGTGGAGCTTTTATGTCCATGTTTAGAAATCGGTATTGATCATTCTCCTCCTCCTTCTCCTCCGTCTCTTCCTCCTCCTCCTCCTCCTCTTCTCCTTTTTCTATTTCCTCCTATTCCTCTAACTCTTAATCTTCAGTGCCTCCCTTGAAACCATCTCTCCTCCTTAGAAGCATCCCACACACCTTAAAAAGAGTCCAGTCCCACTTACACCCGCTAATGCGACTGTCGTTTGTCTCGGAGTGTGTTTTACCGCGGCTTGTTGCGGACCTGAAACCCCTAGTCCGCTGGAAGGTGCCTCGGAGGGCGGGCTGAGGTGGGTGAAGGAAGGCAGAGAGGTAGGTAAGAGGGGAAAAGTAAGAAAAAGGAAGAGAGGAAAAGACAGCGAAAGGAAAGGCTCTTTGGTGTTTTTTACTTGATTTGGGGCTTTTCATGTTTTTCATGCTTTTCATGGGAGAGAGTAAGGCCGGAAAGGTGAGAGGAAGCAAGGAAGGAAAGAAGGAACACGAAGGGAAAGTCTCGTTGCTGGTTCGCCTTGATTTACGTCTTATCATGTATTGCTTGGGGAGGCGAGCTGACGGGGAGGGAAGGAGAAAGGGAGGGTGGAAGGCAGGTAGGAGAGAAAAGGGATGTAAGAAAGGTGAAAGGAAAGGAGAAGGGAGAGAAGGACAACGAAGGGAAAGGAACAGAAGGAGGTGGACGAGAAAGATAGAGGAGAAGGAAGAGGAGTAAAAGGAGGAATAAAAGAAAGGGGACGGTGGAAGGTATACAGGAAAGAGGGGAAAGAGATGTAAAAAAGGTGAAAGGAAAGGAGAAGGGCGAGAAGGACAACGAAGGGAACGGCTAGTTGCTTGTTTGCCTTGATCTTGATTTGCGTCTTTTCTTGTGATGCTTGAGGGGTCGGCCTGACGGGGAGGGAGAGAGGAAGGGAGGCAGAAACATATGTAAGAGTGGAAAAGGGATATAACAAAGGAGAAAGGAGAGAAAAGAGAAGAATGGACAAGAAGGGAAAAGCTCATTATTGACTTGATTTTTATTTGCGTCTGTCCATGTACTGCTTCATTTCTTTTGTGTTTGTTGGGCTTAGTGAAGGCTTCGTTCTGGGAAGCTTGTACTCTTGGACAGGGGTTGTTGTCGGTCCCCAGTCACAGGTGTACGGCTGGATGGTGTGTTTTGTCGAATAGGAAAATAGGTGGTTGTTCTTTGTTTTGGTTTGCGTCAAGGAAAGGACAAATAACCCGTCCAGTCCAGTCCAGTAGTAGACGTGGGATTGCCTTTGAGAGTAAAACAAACAAAGAAAGAGGAGCAGTGAAATATATAGGAACAGAAAGAATGAATGAACGACGGAAAGAGAAACAATGGGAGACAAAGAAAAATAAAGGAAGAAAAAGAAAGACAAATATAGAAAGAAAGGAAGCGAAAGAAAGAGAAATCAATCACTTCACAAACAAAGGAAGGAAGAAAAGAAAAAGAAAGAAAAAGAGACAAATATGGAATGAAAGGAAGCGAAAGAAAGAGAAATCAATCACTTCAGAAACAAAGGAAGGAAGAAAAGAAAAAGAAAGAAAAAGAGACAAATATGGAATGAAAGGAAGCGAAAGAAAGAGAAACCAATCACTTCAGAAACAAAGGAAGGAAGAGCAGAAAAAGAAAGAAAAAGAGACAAATATGGAAAGAAAGGAAACGAAAGAAAGAAAACTCAATCACTTCAGAAAGAGAGGAAGAACAACTCGATCCCTAAGCTCATTATCATTAAAAGACAGAATTGTACAAATGGTTATAAATACATCAGGGAGAGAAATCGGTTTAAGGAATATATATACTCTTGGAATGGGGTTGTTTTCGGTCCCCAGTCACAGGTGTACTCAAGGAAACGAGTCAGGTTGCAGAATATGAACCAGAAAACATATATCAGAGAAAGAAAACGGGAATACAAAGAGTTAGAAATACACCGGCGAAAGAAAATGGGTTGGGGAATACAAAGTGCTAGAAATACATGGAAAGAAAACGGGTTGCTGAAAGAGGGGTACACTACTTTGACATCCTTCTGGGTACTTTGCGGCGATACACACGTCACGCAGACCATCTTTAGGCGTCCCCCAATAGGCCACCTTCGTATCCATTGTTTTCCCCGGACTCATAATCGGTTAGAATGGAACCTATGCCGTCGCTGTCAGAGTCAAAGTCCTCTAAGTACTCGAAGCCCTGAAAGTCTCCCTCACCCTCACGGACGTCACGAGTGGACCCTAACGACGACCCTTTGCTGAGGCCTCCATCGGGCGCCGCGTGGATGGCTGCGCGCCCCACCGTCAGCAGGCAGCACGCACTAATGATGCAGATAATGAGCAACTTCATGCGTAAAAATAAACAGAGCAGTGCCTTGAAGTTTGTTGATGGCGGAAACCTTACAAAGGTCCCTCGGTGTACCCTGCCTCGCCGCTCCCAACCCTCCTCGGGGGCGCCTCCACAAGGATCAGCGGCGGTTTGTAAGCAAGATGTAACAGCCCGCAAGGAAGACGGAGAGGCGGGGAGATGAAAGGGGGAAGGGGGAGGAAGCCAACAGGGGATAGCGGCGGATCCAGCAAAGAGCAAGATTTCCCTCGTGTGTAGGAGATAAATAATGCATGTATGAATGTGGTCAAATGTATATGTATGTACACACGCACACACGCACACACACACATACATACATATTTAATCATCCGTGCACTTTTAAACAAACGCACATTGGCCAGGCGTGTATTAGAGCAACAAGAGAGTGAAATGACATAATATCGAAGAGAAGAAAGGAGAATAGAAGGGAAGGAGAAGCAGACTGTAAGGAAGGGAAGGAAAAGACGAAGGGTGGAGTAGAGGAAAGAAGGAAGGAAAGGAAGGGGGAGGAGGTGAAGGAGAGAAGACAGGACGAAGGAGGAAGAAGGACGAGAAAGATGGAGGAGGAGAAGGAAGAAGAGTAAGAGGAGGAATAAAGGAAGGGAAGGGGAGCGACTTGGAGATTGAAAAGGGAGAAGATTGGAGAGAAACCCAGGACGAAGAAGGAAGGAGGAATAGATGGAGAAGATGGAGGAGGAAGAGGAGAAGGAAGAGGAGGAATAAAAGAAAGAGAAGGGGGAAGGAAGATTGAAAAGGAAGAAGATTGGAGAGAAGAAGAGGAGAAGGAAGAGGAGGAATAAAAGAAAGAGAAGGGGGAAGGAAGATTGAAAAGGAAGAAGATTGGAGAGAAACACAGGACGAAGGAGGAAGGAGGAATAAATGGAGAAGATAGAGGAGGAAGAGGAGAAGGAAGAGGAGGAGGAGGAGGAGGAGGAGGAGGAGCATTGAGGCCAGTCACTCCTTCCCTTGTGAACTATGTATCTCACCTGCAGCTTCATCTTCCTTCACACACTCTCTCTCTCTCTCTCTCTCTCTCTCTCTCTCTCTCTCTCTCTCTCTCTCTCTCTCTCTCTCTCTCTCGGCTCTCGAAAGGATAATTATCAACGGAAATTTGTTTTGACATAATTAAATTTGTCCCTCAGCTGGCTCGCTCGACCTCCTCCCACACGGGTACACAAATACCTCCTCCTCCTCCTCCTCCTCCTCCTCCTCCTCTTCTTCATTATCTACATCACCATCCACAGCCTCGTCGACGTCCTCCTCCTCTTCAATCCTTCCCCCAGCAGCTTTTTTTTTTATCTCTCCATCTCTCTCTATCAATCTCTATCTTTCTCCCTTTTAACTTGTTGAGCTTCACTTCCATTATCTTTCACCCTTCTTTCCTTCGACTCTCAGGGGAGATTTTTTTGTAGAGACCCAACTAATTAAAGAACCTCTTCACACATGTTTATTTCCTCTTTAAACTTCCATAAAAAATTAAAAAAACTACCTCAGGCTGTAGATTTGTCTCCTGTAACCTTCTTTCAATTAGTGTGAAGAGACGTGTAGAAGGCAAGAAAGAAGGGATAATAATTACTGGCGGAAATAGATAGAGGAGGAGGAGTATGAGGAGGAGGAGGAGGAGGAAGAGGAGGAGGAAGAGGAGGAGGGAGGAAAAGAAGAGGGAACTTGTCTGCAATTCCCCGCCGTCGGAAGTGTCGCTTGGGCTCTGCAATTCCCATTAAGCTACTGAACTTTTATCATTGTTTTTGCCTTTGATGGCCCTTCCAGTCCTCGTTATTAGGCAGTAGCAGTCTCCTCCACGTCTCCTTCTCCTCCTCCTCCTCCTCCTCCTCCTCCGTTTCTTCGTTTTCCTCCTCCGTCGTTCTTTCCTTCTTCCTCGTTTTCCTTTTACTTCTCCGTGTTTTTTTTGTATCTATATTTGCGTTCTTCTTTGCGTTTTTCTTCCTCTTCGTCCATTTCATTCTTCCTCTGACACTTTCTTCGTTGTTTGTCGTCTTTTGTTTTGTATTTCTCTGTCTTTGTTTTCTTGTTTGCAGCTTTTTCTCAGTGTCCAATCATTTTTTTATCCTTTTTTTTGTCTGGTTCCATTTTTTTTGTATTCCGCGTTTGTTTTCCTATTTGCATTATTCTTGTTTTCTTTTTTTGCTTCTTTCCATATATGTTCCCTTCTTCTGATTGTTTCTTATCTCTCAATCTCTCCTTTTTTCTCTTCTTTTAACTGTTTCCCTTCTTTTAATTTTTTTTCTCCATCGCAACTTCCTCGTCCTGTTTTCTCCTTCAATGCGTGTTTCACTGTACAGCCTCTCCTTTTCTCCTTCCTTTCTTGCTTTCTTCAGATTTAATAATAACTTCATTAACACGTTACCTTTTTTTCACCGTCACTTTCCCCATATTCCCGTCTCCTGGAATCTGTTCACTTCTATAATTCCTTCCCCTTCTGTCTCTCTCCGGCATATGGCCACAGATGTTGCGTCGACTAAACGAAATTTTCCAACTTTCCTAACTCGTATTCCAGTCCACCCCACTTTTATGCATGTGGTGTTCTTATCTACACACACAAAAGTCTTCTTGCACCTCTTTGACTGGCTTTTAGTGCGGTTAAAAATATACTGGACTGTTAAACTGATGGTTATTCTGGGCGCTCGTAGGCTCAATTTTGCATGGAAGGGTAAAGGGTTCGGTTATATACTCTGAAAATAATTCGCGCTGAGTGCCGTCACTGGTTCTGTTCATATGAGATTTCTTTATATCGAGGTGGTATGGGTACAGGTGTTCTGGCCTCCTATTACCTGGCTCCCATCGCCCACCTTCGCCTCCTCTCTTCAAAGTCTATATTCTCTGTATTGAAACTTCTCTTCTTTATCCTTTTAGTATTTTGTCATTTCCTCCGTTTTTTCTTCGTCTTTTTTTTATCTTCTTCTTTTCTTCCCCCTCCTTCTCCTTCTCTTTTTCCTCCTCCTTCACCTTTTATTCCTCTTTTTCTCCTTTGTTTCAGTTTCTACCTCAACCTGTGTCGCTTTCTCTGCCCCTTGTCTCTTTAAATGTTGTTCCTCGAAGCGTGCCTCCTCCTCCTCCTCCTCCTCCTCCTCTCCACCTCCTTCCCTTCCTCCTCCTCCTCTTCCTCCTCCTCCTCGCTCTTAGTATTCGGTAATTGCTTCCTCCACAGTCCACCGCTCTCAACTCCTGCCTTCACTCCTTCCTCATTCCTCCCTCTCTCTCTCCCTCTCTCCCCACTCCTCCTCGGCCATCGTCTCAGATTTCTCAAGCATCGGACAACTATACGAGTCATCCCTCTGTTCTCTCTCCTCTCTCCCTTCTCTTCTCCCTTCCCGTTCTCCTCAGCTGCGCCCTTCCTCTCCCTTCCTCTCCCTCCCCTTCTTTCGTTTCCTCTATGTGCCTCGTGTTATCTCATTTCACATCTCCCTCCGGTTCGTTTCCCTTGATCCTCTTACAAACTCTCTCCCGAATAGGTTCCTGAGGCTCCTCGTAGGTTCAGATCCTCTTTAAAGTGAAGTTCTGCCTTGCGCGTCGGTATTTGTTGTGTGCAAGAGATAGTTAGTGTTGCCTGAGATCGTGGGATGGAGATAGATAGATAGGTAGATAGATAGGCAGATTGGGAGAGGGATTGAGTGAGTGCATGTGTGTCCATCTCTCTCTTCCCTTCCATCCCTCGTTTCATTATCCACACCTCCGTTGCTCTATTTCTCCTCCCCCTTTACGCCTTTCACTTTACTCACGTCTTTCTCCTCTCCCCTCCTTCTCTTCCTCCCTCCTCCCTTCCTTCCCTCTCTTTCTCCCTTTCTACCTCTCTCTCTCTCTATCTCTCTTTGCTGTATCGTGGCCTTGCAGGTTTCCGTCTGGCCAATTAGTGGGTTCGTGTTGGTCAAGTTTGCGTCAGATTAGTTTCCCCTCAGATGCGTCGTGTGAGGGGAAAGGGGAAAGGAAGTATTCACAACCAACACAGTTTCCCATCCAACTCTTGCCAACTCTCTCTCCCCCCCCCCCTCCCGTTTTCTCTTTTATATATCCATTTTCTTTTTCTCTTCTTTTTTTATGGAAGCGCCTTGCTGTACTGTACTCTAACGTTTTCATTTTTTCACTCTTAACTTTTATTTCTGTGAATAACGAAAGGAAGATTGAATGGGAGTTTGTTTCTTATCTATATTTCTTTTTCTAACATGTAGGTACAACTTTGATGTATATAGTTCCATGTTTTCACCTTCTTTTATTTATTCTGAAATTTTTTTTTTCAGAAGTATGCCACAGGACTGGCTGAGGACGACGAGGGACATTTCATCACTAATGATCTCTCAGGTGAGTAGCGTCCGAGCAGCAAAACGTTCCCTCGTGTCAGACATGGATGGCCAGAGGGCTCGTTGTGATGAGTACTTTAGGAAGTATCATAATTATGGCGGTCCTTCTGAGTGGTCAGCGTCAGACCGATGGGCTGCAAACAGTGGATGCTGGTTCACTCTTTGACGAAACCCCACCCTCTCTTGACGAGGTGAGATGGGCTGTGGCAATACGGCTGGTGTCTGCGGTGCGGAGCTGGTCAGAACTGGACGTGCGGCCATGGTCGGTGTGTTGCGTGTGGTCTTGACTGCAGTATGGCAATCTGATAATATTCCTTCTATTGAGAAAAAAAAAAGGAGATGGTCGTCCCTATCTGGGTACGGAAAGGAAACATCAGAACAAAAATTCGATGCACCCTGCCGTGAGTTGCATAGGACAGGAAGGTCTGCATGGAGGCTTGCCCAGGGGAACCCAGGTGTCATGGTGTCGACGGCGCGTTTCCCGGAGTTTGGATCGATGGAATGATGCAATTAATCAGTTGTAAGATAAAATGGAAATAAAACTACGTGTCAGATTAGCCCTTCACGACTTTATAATAAACTTTTATCTGTAAATCATGACTAGATGTTATTGTCAATGTGATATTAAATTTCCTAGATATTTAATTTGAAAGTGTTGACATTTATTTATGCAACCCACGCAGGGGAGAAAGAGCGTCCGCCGCACCGGTTATCTAGTCAGCCAGTCAGTCAGTCAGTCAGTCGGTTAGTCAGTCTGTCAATAGTTCACTTTAATTTGATTTGTACACCCAAAAAAGAAAAGACAATTGCAAAACTTTATTAAGCGTTTCGGTTTTTCGTATATTTCATTCTTTTTTTTAGTCTTTTCGTCACTCGCATTTTGAAACAAGTGACGCAGCAGCTTTTACCTCAAACCGTTCCTCTTCCTTCTTGTATTTTCCTTTTATTCCAGTCTTTCATTCCTATCGGCTTATTTTGTTTCTGGATTTTTCTTTTCCCCTCTCCTCACTTTTTATCTCTCTCCTCTCCTCTCCTCTCTTCTCTTCTCTTCTCTTCTCTTCTCTTCTCCTCTCCTTTTCTGCATTTCTCCATCTCCCTTCTCCCATTCAGTAATTCTTTTCTTCTTCTCTCCCGTTCCTATTTGTTTTTTTTATACTCCTCCTCCTCTTCCTCTGCCTCTTTCTAATTCTTTCTCCCCCAACTCCTCCCTCTCCTCGTCCTCCTTCTTTTCCTCCTCCTCCTCCTCGTCCTCCTTCTTTTCCTCCTCCTCCTCCTCGTCCTCCTTCTTCTCCTCCGTCTCCAACGTCGCTTCCTTCTCTTCTTCCTCCGTCTCCTTCGCCTCATCCCCATCCTTCGCCTCCGCCTCCGACACCGCAAGAATGCCGAAGAAAGAACGCATTGTAACAAACGAAAATGCCCCGTTTGTTTCCCCTCCCGAGGCAAAGAATGACGAGAGAGAGAGAGAGAGAGAGAGAGAGAGAGAGAGAGAGAGAGAGAGAGAGAGAGAGAGAGAGAGAGAGAGAGAGACCTTAACCTCTACTTTTTTTTCTTTAACACCTTGAAGTCGCGTTGTCGTAGTTTTCCCAATAGTGAATGTGCCTCAAACTCTTCGGCTTCTCTCGCTCCAACACCAGGGAACCTCACCAGCGGTCTCCCCCCGAACCCCCCACCTTCCCCGCCACCCCACGACGCTGTGCATACGTGGCAGACCGACCTTTCGAGACCCCTCCGACCTTTGTTCACTTGCCCACGTTGGACTGAAGACGAAAAAAATAATCCCTCTTGAAAGCCTCGAGAACGGGAAACAATGCAAAAAAGTTGAAAAGTAGAGAAGCTTAGAAATAACACATAAAGAGAAGTATAAATGTAATGAATATAAATGTGATAAATCAAAATAATGATAATAAAAAAAAACTATAAAGTGCAATGAGGATTCTAGAATGAGAGAAGTATAAAAGATAAGGGAAAGCGCGGAAACGAAGCGAAACGAAATACTGGAAGAAGAGAATGGCAGGAAAGGAGAATCATAGGAAAGAAAAAAAACTGGAAGGCGAAGTGAATGATTACACACAAACAAATCAAACACACAAACATCCCCAGCACGCCGGGGGTATACAAATAAGGTGCCCGATAAACAATAACTACACCAGAACAACTAATCAACTTACACCATACAACTATACCCTCCTAGACCGGTATTATAAGATACTTCTCACATCAGCTCTTTCTAAAGGTCAAAGAGGGGGTCAATCGGGTTCTAATGGGTGTTTCTTTAGGTTCATGGTAAAGAAGAAGGGTCAAACTACCACCAGGGTCATAAAACTACTCCTGGAAATGCCCACACCTCCTACGAAAGCCTTGTCAAATACGTGTTCTTGGGCGGGGAAATGTCTGATATACGACCTTAGTCTAATGTCTTTCCTTTTCCCCCACCTGTACCTTCACCACTAACCCACTTCCTCTTCTTACTATACCTTTGATTAAAAAAAATGAATAGATACATAAAAGAGTAACAAGAGATTTAGGTTTGATAGGGAAATGGATGGAGAAGTGGGAAGGGATCATGGGAGAAAGAGAAAAGTGAAAATGATGAAGTAAAAGAGAGAGGAGAACGAAATCGAGAACAAGAAAATGGGTTGTGTGTGTGTGTGTGGGTGTGGGTGGGTGTGGGTGTGGGTGTGTCCGGTAATTACTCGTCTCGCTCACGTCACAAGCGAGTACTTTATATTCCGTCCACGTTGATCAAAGTACTCGGTTCATTTATTTGCACCTGGATTTAATTAACAGGTATTGTGGACCCACGCTGAGTCTGTCACCTTTTCGCTTTCTATCCACTGAAAAAGATTAACCAACCCATACAAACGAAATTAATGCTGTAAAAAACTTAAATTCCATCGGCATAGATCACGAAAACCACCCATTATTATAAATCATTTTTCAAAAACTTATATGCTTTCATTTTCCATATTTCACTCGTAGATTTCCAAGAGTTAATCTCACGGTGAGTATTTTCAATAAGAGAAATGGCGAGTGTGTGGGTGGGTGAAGGTGGGTGAAGGTGGGGGGGGGGGGTGCAGGTGGGGGGGGGGCTGGGGGGTGCAGGTGTTGGTGGGTAAATGCGCACGCGTTTTCCTCCGTTTTCCTCTCCTTGTCTTCCTTTCCCTCCTCTTTTCCTTCATTCTCCCTCTCCTTTTCCCTCTTCCTTTTCCCTCTTCCCTCCCTTTTCCTCCCCTTACCTCCCCTTGCCTCCTCTTTTCCTTCATTCTCCCTCTCCTTTTCCCTCTTCCCTCCCTTACCTCCCCTTATCTCCCCTTGCCTCCCTTTTCCTTCCCTTACTTCCCTTTGCCTACTCTTTTCCTTCATTCTCCCTCTCCTTTTCCCTCTTTCCTCCCTTTTCCTCTCCTTATCTTCCTTTGCCTCCTCTTTTCCTTCATTCTCCCTCTCCTTTTCCCTTTTCCTCCCCTTACCTCCCCTTGCCTCCTCTTTTCCTTCATTCTCCCTCTCCTTTTCCCTCTTTCCTCCCTTTTCCTCTCATTACCTCCCTTTGCCTCCTCTTTTCCTTCATTGTCGCCCTCCTCTTCCCTCTTTCCTCCCTTTTCCTCTCATTACCTCCCTTTGCCTCCTCTTTTCCTTCATTGTCGCTCTCCTCTTCCCTCTCCCTTTTCCCTCTTTCCTCCCTTTTCCTCCCCTTGCTCCTTTTTTCCTTCATTCTCGCTCTCCTTTTCCCTCTCCCTTTACCCCCTTTCCTCCCTTTTCCTCACCTTGCCTCCCTTTCCCTCTTCCTTCATTGTCGCTCTCCTTTTCCCTCTCCCTTTTCCCTCTTTCCTCCCTTTTCCTCCCCTTGCCTCACTTGCCTCCTCTTTTCCTTCATTGTCGCTCTCCTTTTCTCTCTCCCTTTTCCCTCTTTCCTCCCTTTTCCTCCCCTTGCCTCACTTTGCCTCCTCTTTTCCTTCATTGTCGCTCTCCTCTTCCCTCTCCCTTTTCCCTCTTTCCTCCCTTTTCCTCCCGTTGCCTCACTTTCCCTCTTCCTCCATTCTCCCTGTCCTTTTCTTTGCTACCCTTCCGAAGCCTTTCCTCCTGATACAGTTACAAAACCAAAAGTAAACATGGAACGTAAATAATTATGCTCGTTATTATTGTTATTATTATTGTTATTATCATTATTATTATAGCCGGCAGACAGCCCCTGAACCCTGTCATATAGAAGTGATTGTAATGCTCATTGATGCATAACAATCCTGGAACGTGACTCCGAGCGCTGCAGCTAAAAATGCGAAAAATAAGTCTCTTTTTATTAATAATTGCTGTAATCGAATTAACATATGATACCATTTGAGCGCATTAGGTATCCACGTGTTATAAACTTCCCCGCTGGCTGGTATGGAAAAAGGACTGACGGAATGGAAGCGACGGTGATGATTTGCGTGACAGACAGGTGTGATGATTTACGCGACAGACAGGTGTGATGACTTACGTAACAGTTAGGTGTGATGATTTGCGTGACAGTTAGGTGTGATGACTTACGTAACAGTTAGGTGTGATGACTTACGTAACTGTTAGGTGTGATGACTTACGTAACAGTTAGGTGTGATGACTTACGTAACAGTTAGGTGTGATGACTTACGTAACAGTTAGGTGTGATGACTTACGTAACTGTTAGGTGTGATGACTTACGTAACAGTTAGGTGTGATGATTTACGTAACAGTTATGTGTGATGACTTACGTAACAGTTAGGTGTGATGATTTGCGTGACAGTTAGGTGTGATGACTTACGTAACAGTTAGGTGTGATGACTTACGTAACAGTTAGGTGTGATGACTTACGTAACAGTTAGGTGTGATGACTTACGTAACAGTTAGGTGTGATGATTTGCGTGACAGACAGGGGTGATAGTTTACGTGAGACAGGTGTGATGGTTTACGCGACAGACAGGTGTGATGACTTACGTGAGACAGGTGTGATGATTTACGTGAGACAGGTGTGATGATTTAAGCGACAGACAGGTGTGATGGTTTACGCGACAGACAGGTGTGATGACTTACGTGAGACAGGTGTGATGATTTAAGCGACAGACAGGTGTGATGATTTACGCGACAGACAGGTGTGATGGCTTACGCGACAGACAGGTGTGATGACTTACGTGACAGGTGTGATGATTTACGTGAGACAGGTGTGATGATTTACGCGACAGACAGGTGTGATGACTTACGTGACAGGTGTGATGATTTACGTGAGACAGGTGTGATGGTTTACGCGACAGACAGGTGTGATGATTTACGTGAGACAGGTGTAATGATTTACGTGAGACAGGTGTGATGATTTAAACGATAGACAGGTGTGATGGTTTAAGGGCAGACAGATGTGATGGCTTACGTGAGACAGAGGTGATGGTTTAAGGGATTTTAAGCGATAAACAGGTGTGAGCCAGGTGTAGCAGGCAGGTGATAAGAGTCTTTGGCAGAGGAGAAAAGAAGAAGAAAACAATAAGAGCAGACTATGGAGAACGCAAAAAGAAGACCTATCCCCAATATCTACTTTCTACATGTATTTCTATTGACATGAGACAGACGATGAGCTCAAAGGAGAAAAACGTGAAAAAGAAAGAAGAAAACAATAAGTGAAGACAATATGAAGAATACAAAAAGAAAACATATCACAAACAATTTCTTGCTACATGACGGTAAATGAGAGAGACAATGAGCTCAATAATAAAGGATGCGAAAACAATATATATCCCCTTAGAAACCTGCCCCTGTAAAGAAAACGGAGGGAGATGCTGAAGGAGTTGATCAAATTAGCTCCATAGGTCCCTTGATGAATGTTACGGGAGAACAGAAATAGAGGAGCATGTGAGGGAAGATGGTGAGGTGAAACGAAGGTAAAAGAGTCGTATAGTGAAAGGAGATGGTGCCGATGATTACAGGAGCATGATAGGTGATACATGGCAGTGAGAAAGAGAGAGAGAAAGTAAAAAGAAAGGAAGAAAGAAAAAAAAAGAAAAAGAGAAAGGAAAATGAAAGGAAGAAAAGAGAAAGAAAAAAAGGAGAAAGAAAGGAGGAAACGAAGAAAGAGAGAAAGGAAAAAGAAAGGAAGAAAGAAAGAGAGAAAGAAAGAGAAAAAAATCAGAGAAAGGAAAAAGAAAGAAAGGAAGAAAGAGAAAGATAGAAAAAGAAAAGGAGGAAGAGAAAACTATAGATAAACATATAAAAGCAATAGATGAAATGAAAATAAACTACAACTACTACTACTACTACTACTACTACTACTACTACTACTACTACTACTACTACTACTACTACTACTACTACTACTACTACTACTACTACTACTACTACTACAACTACAACTACTACTACTACTACTGATAATAATAATACCATAATGATAACAAGACTGACAATAACAAGAAGCGTCACAACACAATGAAAACAACCAAAAAAAAATAAAGACGCCGCGGGAGATCATTAGCGAACAGTAAAAGAAAAGAAACAACGAACTAAAAAAAAAAACTTGTCACAATGAAGAAGAAAACAACACCAAAGAGACACGAAAAAAAAAACACTCACATCTCTTAATAACACGAGCCACGTATAATTAACACCTGATGAATTGACCTCGCGTGGGACTAGACGGGGAAAAAGGAGCCCCAGAAATAAAGAGAAAAATGACAGAGGGGGGAAAGGGGGAGGAGTAGGAATAAGAGGAGCGGCGGAAGGGAAAAAATAGGAGCAGAAATACAGAGAAAACCGGCAGGGGGGAAAAATAGGAGTAAAAGTAAATAGGAAAACAGCAGCGAGAGAGGGAAAAAAGGTCAAGAAATGAAGGGAAAAGCGGCAGGAGGGAGAAATAGGAGTTAGCAAAAAAAAAAGGGGCTTGCGGGAAAAATACGACCAGAAATAAAGAAAAAAAGCAGCCGGCTGGTGAAGGAGAAGTCATACAAGGAGCGAGAAATTAATCAAGAAAAGCCACACAAAGGACGGGAGCTACTGGAGGCGTACATACCTAAGAGATACCTTCAATAATAGTACGACGTCGGCGGAATCATCAACCCACCATGCGAGCGATAGAAGGGAGAATTAACGAAAAGTAGAGAGGAATACACGGTGCTCAGCCTATAATTTAGTCCCTTTTCTTATCTTTTCGTGCTCAGAGGTAAGATTAATATGTTGGTGTTGTTGACTGCATGGAGGCTGGTAATGAGAACGATAGAGAGGATAAAGAAAGGTAGCGAGGATTGGACGATAAGTAGCTACGATACTTAGCTTGTATATCCTTTCCTTCTCTTTTTTTGGAGGGCTTCGTGGTAAGATTAATTTGTTGATGTTGTCGTTGTTGACTGTATGTAAGTCTAGGCTGGTACTGAGAACGGGTACAGAGAATAAAGAAGAGTAGAAAGGAATGGATGATATTAAGCTTATTTTTCCATCCCTTTTCATATTATTTTTCTCAGTTTTGAGGTAAGATTTTTTTTTTCGCTGGCAGAGAATGAGAACGAGTAAAGAAAAAATAAAGAAAAAGAGGGAGGAATGGACGCCATTAACCTTATATTTCTGTCCCTTCCCTAATTTCTTTTTTCTTTAATAGGCTTCGTAGGCTCAGGCCGAGATCGAGAGCGAGTCACTTCCAAGGGAACTTTTTTTTTTTTTTTACAACAAAGGAGACAGCTCAAGGGCACAAAAAAAGTAAACAATAATAAATAAAAAAGCCCGCTACTCGCTTCTCACAAAAAGAATCTAAAGAGGTGGCTGAAAGAGATGTCAATTTCGGGAGGAGAGGTGTCCAGACACCCTTCTCTTGGAAGAGTTCAAGTCGTAGGCAGGAGGAAATACAGAAGAAGGAAGATTGTTTCAGAGTTTACCAGCGTGAGGGATGAAAGAGTGAAGATGCTGATTAACTCTTGCATAAGGGGTTTGGACAGTATAGGGATGAGCATGAGTAGAAAGTCGCTTGCAGCGGGGCCGCGAGAGGGGGAAGGCATGAAGTTAGCAAGTTCAGAAGAGCAGCCAGCATGAAAATATCGATAGAAGAAGTTAAGAGGTAGAAGACTATCAGTAAGAGGAGGAGAGCTGATGAGACGAAGAGCCTTAGACTCCACTCTGTCCAGGAGAGCTGTGTGAGTGGACCCCCCCCCCCCACAGATGAGATGCATACTTCATACGAGGGCGAGAACAGGGGGAGAAGAGGGGGAGAAGAACTGGCGGAGACGATACAGAACGCCCAACCTCGAGGAAGCTGAGGTTGGGCGTTCTGTATCGTCTCCGCCAGTTCTTAGAAGGCTCGTAGTGGCGGCCGCGCGGTGTTGGCTGGCTCCCCCTCGACCCACTCGCTCTTATGTAACACCTACCCAATGGCGCAACCCACGTGACCTTTCATATTCAGTCAGACGCCTTCCAGTGCTAAGTGTTGATCTTGGGTTTAGTCTTAACAGCTCTTGTCTAGCCTTTGATCATAGTTTTTGTGTTGATTATATTTTCTTCTTTCACCTAATTGTCTGCCAGCTCTCTGATTACTTATAAATTGCTGTTCACCTTTTCTTCTCATACTCGGAAATTCTTGTTTACCTTCATCGTTTGCTGTCTTTCAAGCGCGTTTTTCTGTTGTTGTTGTTGTTGTTTACACTAAAGGAAGGCTGAATTGATAAAAACAAGGAAATACCGCTAAAAAAAAATTTTAAAAATAACAGAGTGCCCAAAAGAGGCGTCACTTTCGTATGGAGAAGTGTCTTGATTATCCTCTTTCAGTTTCATTAATATCTTTTCCACTGCCCATTCATTTTTTTTTTACATTATTCGCTACTTCCATAGTCTCGTCTCATCGTAGTAATGTTATGTTAATTAAACCATCTCGTGTTCCATTACTAGGCCGTGTAAACACATTCTTTTAGCCCTGTTGTTAATATCTACATACACATTACCCTTTAACGAGATAGCTTACGTCTTCCTATAATGGCCCCTATCAAGCTCACGTTTCCCTCCTATGAACCTTAATCCTCTCTCCCCTCTGCCCCATGTCTTTCCCCTTTTGACGTTCTCTTCATCGGCTCTCTCCACAGCTCCTGGTCGATCTCCCTGACCTCGTGCGTGCCTCTTGCGTCAAAACTCAGACTTTCCTTCCCTTGTGTCTTTTGTCTCAAAACTCAAACTTTCCCTCCCTTATCCCTGCTCAAGGTCAAGGACATGGGAGTTTTATGGATCTAGGAGGAAGTCGAGTATGAGAAAAAGAGTGTGATAAAAGAAGCTTAAAAAGATAACTATAGAGATTTTGAAAAGTAGGAGAGGAAAGATTACTAAAGATTTTGAAAGGTAGGAGAGGAAATATAACTTGAGATTTTGAGAAGTACGAGATAAAATAGAACTTGGGATTTTGAGAAGTAGGAGAGGAAAGATAACTTGAGATTTTGAGAAGTAGAAGAGAAAATATAACTTGAGATTTTGAGAAGTAGGAGAGAAAATGCAGCTTGAGATTTTGAGAAGTAGGAGAGAAAATACAACTTGAGATTTTGAGAAGTAGGAGAGAAAATACAACTTGAGATTTTGAGAAGTAGGAGAGAAAATACAACTTGAGATTTTGAGAAGTAGGAGAGAAAATGGAACTTGAGATTTTGAGAAGTAGAAGAGAAAATGTAACGAGCGATTTTGAAAGGTCAGAGATATTGATGGAAGGGCGAAAATGAGAGAGATATGAGGCAGCTGGGTTGGACATACAGAAGGTACGAACGACAACGAACAAGAGTGACCGACCCCAGAAGAAGAGATTTTGAAAGGTGTGAGAGAAAATCGAAGTCAAGGTCAGGGCCAAGTTGAGTAAGGGAGGGGACATATCTTCCTTAGAGCCGCAGAGAAGACCAGAGAAGGCGACGAAGGGACGAGCAGTGCTGGGAAGTAGAGGTAAATAAAGGATGAAGGTTACGTAAGAGGATTAGAGGTAAGGGCGGCATGATTGAGCACGGAGGCGAGAGTGATGACCAGACCAGATAACTCTTACCAAATGCGCATCGGAAAAGAGACGAAGTTACGCAAGCTCCACGTAAAAGAAGAAAAAAATAAAAAGATAGGGGAAGGCGGAAGGCGAAACTACACAAGCTCTGAAAAAAAAGGAAAAGAAATAAAGAGACAGAGGGGAAGGCAGGAGACGAGGTTACGCAAGCTCTGTGACAAGGAGAGCAAACGAAAACGAAGCTACGAAAAAGAGAGAAATAAAGGAAGAGAGAGGAAGGAGGCAGTTGAAGATACGCGAATTCTGTAAAAAAGAGGATCAAACGAAAAGGAAACTTCGAAAAAGAGAGAAAAAAAGGAAAAAAGGGGAAGGCAGGAGACGAGGTTACGCAAGCTCTGTGACAAAAAGAACAAACGAAAACGAAACTATGAAAAAAAGAGAGAAATAAAGATAGAGCGGGAAGGGAGAGCGACGAAAATACGCAATCTCTTAAAAAAAAAATCAAACGAGAACGAAACCAAGACAAAAAAGAGAGAAACAAAGGAATGGAAGGGAAGTTATCGAAGCAATAAAAGGAAAGCTCAAACAGGAACCAAACTACGAGGCACTAAGATGAAAGGGACTAACAGAAGGGAAGGACCAAAGAAGGACTTAAGGAACACACGGAAGGAAAGGAGAGAAGATAAACGAAAGGAATTAATAGGAAAGCGACTGAAAGAAGAAAAGAACCAAAAGAAGACTAAAAGAACAGGTGGAAAGGGAAATCATAAAAGTAATACAGGTAGTGATCAAATATAAACGAAACTAAAAGGTACTCAAGCGGCGATAAGAGGAAAAAGTACGATAAGAAGGGGATCCTGGTAGATAAAACTTAACGTCGGGCGGCGCCGCTGTGAAGGGAACCAGAGGGAAGGCGGGAAAGATGCTTCGTAAATGTGATGGCGGAGGATTACGAGGAAAAGCAGGAGACTGGATAAGGATTAGAGGAGAGAGGAGGAGGAAGAGGAGAAAAAGAGGAGGAGGATTGGGTGGTGATTAGAGGAAATAAAGAAGGAGGAGGAGAAAAGAATGAAGGAAGAGGAGGAGGAAGAGGAGATGGTGATGGAGGTAGGGGTGAAAGTACAAGAGGATGAGGAGGATTGGGTGGTGATTAGAGGAAGTAAAGAAGGAGGAGGAGAAAAGAATGAAGGAAGAGGAGGAGGAGCAGAGGAGGGAGGAGAAGGGGAGGCGGTGGTGTGTGAGAAAGAAAAAGGGAAGGAGGAAAAAAGGGAGATGATGATATTAGAGAAGGTAGAGGAAGAAGAGGAGGAGGAAAGAAAGAAAGGGACGAGAAATTGTAAGAAGAAAGGGTGAGTGGAGTGAAAGGAGGAAGAGGGAGACAGGATAAAGAGGAAAGGAGAAAGAGGAGGTAGAGGAAGAAGTGATTAGGAAGGGAATGGGATATTTGTTATTCTCGTATTATTATTATTATTATTATTATTATTATTATTATTATTATTATTATTATTATTATTATTATTATTATTATTATTACTGAGTTTAGGTGGAGCGCACTAATGGAGAAATTCGTTTTAATGGATTTCTCTCTCTCTCTCTCTCAAAGGGCCTATCCCACAACCTCACATTACGACCCTTTATTCAATCTTATCGCCGTAATGGGAGTAACTTAAGGATCTACCTGTTAAAAGCTCTCCCACCTATTACTCTCTTACCTTGATGACTAGTGTAATCGCAGGTAATTGGACTGACCTATCACGAAACTCTAATAACAATAATTCAGGAAGGTGGTTTTCTTACTGTATGATCTCTTGAATCACGCTTAGTTTAATGAGTTCTTGTCTTATTTGTCTTTGGTGCTTGGGGAGGTTCTGTGGTTTTCTGTCCAGCGAACTCTTAACTCTAATAATGATAATTGAAGCAGCTTGTTTTCTACTGCATGATGTCTTGAATCGGGCTTAGTTTAATGAGTTCTTGTTTTATTTGTCCTTGGTGTTATTTCTTTTGTGGTTGTCTGTCCAGCGAACTCTTCGTTTAACTCTAAAAAATAACAGTTGAAGCAGCTTGTTTTCTACTGTATGATCTCTTGATTCGAGCTTGTTTCAATGTGTTCTTTTTAATACTTTTTTGGTGCCGGTTATTCCTCCGCTGTTGTCTGTCCTGCGAACTCGTCTCCTCGTGTCATTGGGCTTGTTTACTTTCCCACGCTGCCACTCAGTTCTTCCATCGTCAAGGGCCGCTCAGTGCACACCCGCCACTCTAGCTAACAATGGAAGAGTGCTGGTTTTGCCTCTCAGCTCCCCCTTCCTGCTCTGTCTCTGTCGGTCTGTCTCTCTCTCTCCATCTATCTATCTATCAGTCTATATCTCTCTACAAATTAGTAAGATTTCCATTTACTGCTACCAATTATATATTTTTTTCCTTTCTCCTCCCCACTGCATCTTTTTCTCCCTTTCCTTCTCTTCCTCCTCCTCCTACTCCTTTTCTTCTTCCACTTCCTCCTCCTCCTCTTCAAGCTCCCTCTCTCCACTTCCTCCTGCTACACCCTTACACCCTTTCCCTCCCCCCTACCCCCCTTTAGTGGTCTCCCCCTCACCTCCAGCGTTGATAAATGATCGGCCTGGGGAGTAGGGTGAACGTAGGACTCCCCAGCCCCTCTCACTTTCCCTCCCCTGCCTCCCCATGAAGCCTCCGCACGGTAGCCTCCCCTCCCCAAGTCGGCCCCTCTTAGTTTTAATCTTCGGCTACGATTAATTTTCTCTTTCTCGTTTCTTTCCCTCTCTGTATATCTCTTTCTCTCTACCTACCTTACCATCTATCTGTCCCTTTATCTATCCTTCTATCTATCTATCTACCTATCTATCTATCTGTTTATCTATTTCTTTACCTCTTTTCAAATTTTTCTTCCTTTCCTACTCCTCTTCGTCTCTCTTTCTTTAACTGACTCCTTCTCTCCCTCTCATCTCTCCTAATAATAATAATAATAATAATAATAATAATAATAATAGTAATAATAATAATAATAATAATAATAATAATAATAATAATAATAATAATAATAATAATAATAATAATAATAATAATAATAGAGTGAGAGAAAAAAATGTTATGGCGCCTCCGATACAGCAACGTCACTATTTAATGAGGAAGGGAAACGAGAGATCATAAATTATATCACACAGCCCGCGATAGTATTGGTGGAACAAACACTTACTGATGACGTAACTGGGGATGAGGACACTCTCTCTCTCTCTCTCTCTCTCTCTCTCTCTCTCTCTCTCTCTTGATAAATACTTAATTTTCCTCGTACTCGTTCTTTTTCCTCCTTTTGGTACTACGAAGCTTAAAGGGCAAGTGTTTATCAGGGGTAGGAAAGGACGAGACTAATGCAAAACAACGCTGGTACTAAACACTCTTACTCTTTCTTCGTATTCAAATGTTAGAAATAGTATATGTAAAAAAAGAGAAGCAACTTACCAGGTCTCTCTTTTTTTATCCCTCTCTCTCTCTCTCTCTCTCTCTCTCTCTCTCTCTCTCTCTCTCTCACACACACACACACACACGGAATTATTAAGGGCCGCTGTATGACCTCTTTGCTCGGGTTAACCTTCAGGAAATTTTCGCCTCAACCCGAACGAAACTTTCACCGACAGGAAACAAAAATCGTCGAGGGAGTTACGACCGAGAGTTGAGCCATTCGTTTGGGGTCACTTGGGACTTTGGGAGGGGGAGGGGGATAGATTTGTCTGGCGGAAGCTGGGGCGTGGATGGGGGGCGACAGGAGAGCGTGGGGAAGGGAGGTAAAGACTGGGAGGGAAGATTGAATGTATGAGGAGGGGAGAGGAACCGATTCACTAACTGGGGAAGGGATTTTAGGGTCTTGAGTGTCTGTGTGTAACGGAAAGGAAGAGGAAAGGAGAGAACGACTAAAAAAGACGGGGAGGCAATCTGTGTGTAAGGGAAAGAGAAGAGGAAACGACAGAACGACAGGGAAAGGGGGGCAGGATGTGTAAGGGCAAGGGAGCGTATGAAGGGAAAGAGGAACAGCAGAAGAGGCGTCAGGAAGGAATAATGAAATGGTTGTGGGGGAGGAACAGGACAAGGAAGAGTGAGGTAGGAGTGCCCGTAACAGTTAAGTTTAGGCAGGCAGCTCAGTTTTGTGTTGGAAGAGCGGAGGAGGAAAGGTCTTAAAAGTCTTGTGGAAGGGGATTTAGGATGGTGGCGTGTGAAAAATGGAGGGCAAGGTGCAGTGAGTGGAATGGATGGGGAGGGAGAGATAGAGGAGGGAGGGAAGGCAAAGAACGGGACAGAGGGAGAGAGGAGAAAGGGACCTGTTGGAAAAGGGAGCTGTCAGGGAAGGTTGGGGTGAAGCTGAGAGAGGGAAGAAAGAGGTTGGTTTTAAAAGTTGAAAGGAAAGTACTTTATCCTTTTACCTTTGTTGAACTGCACTAATTAACGATGATGGATAGACGTAAGAGGAAAGATAAAGGAGGAAAAAATTGAAGAGCATAAAAAAGTGAAATTATTGGGGAAAAAAAATTTGAAACACGTGTTGTGAACTAATTTGTGTAGGTAGTTAGGGTGGCAACAATTATGGAGGGTTTCTGTAGTGGTGTTAGTAGTGGTGGTGGTGGTAATGGTGGTGCGTGGTGGTGACAGAGGCAGTGGTGGTGATGGCGACTGAGTGTGGTTGGTGGTGGCGGTAATGGTGTTGGGTGTTGGTGGTGGTGGTGGTGATTGGGGTTGAAGTGAATCAGTTTTGGTGAGTAACGCGGCGGTGGTGGTGATGCTGGAGGGGCGGCGGCGCGGCGGTGGTGAGCGGTGGAGGGAATGGTGGTGATGGGGATGGCGCCATTGACGATAATTATGGCACTTGAGCGGCGAAGGAAGAGAGAGAGAGAGAGAGAGAGAGAGAGAGAGAGAGAGAGAGAGAGAGAGAGAGAGAGAGACAGAAAATGTGTGTGTGTGTGTGTGTGTGTGTGTGTGTGTGTGTTGCTGTGTTTCGTGGGAAGAGAAAAGCCTCAAAAAAAGGTCGGCAAAACAACGTGAGATCAAGGTCAAGTGAGGTTAAGCTTCGCCGAGGTCAGCTGATAAGTCTTCCGAGAATGGTGTGGCAGATCTCCCCGCCGCCTCCCGCTCTTATCTCGGCTTCTGGGAAAGGGCGGGAGGAGGAGGGGGCGGCATAAGGCAGACTTTTTCATCCACTTATACAAGGCGTACAGGACTTTTGAAGTGGAAAGAGAGGGGATGGGAGGAGAGAAGAGTCCCCTTCCCTCCCCTCCCCCTCCCCCTCCCCTCCCCTTCCCCTCCTCCCTCTAGTGACCCCTGTTGTAACCCTTTGGACGCCTCACTGAACGAAGAGGGGCGTGGTGGACTATTTTTTGTCTCGGTTATTATGAAAGACGTGTACAGTTAACTTTTCTTATATAATATTGCATAAAAAAAATTACAGCTGCGTATTGCGTGCTATTGGACAAAACGACGTGGTTAACCTCAGTGCAATGCTGGACATGTTTTTTTTTGTTGTAGTTGTTGCGTGTTACATAAGTTTGCGTACGTTTGTCAAAAGCTAGAATGTATGTGACAGGCGTTATGGAATGTTAGGCACAAATAATAATCAACCGTCTAGCTGAGGGTATCGCACATATTGCAATTATCGTACGCATGGCAGAATTTTTTGTATGTCTTATGAAAGTTATCGTACGCCGTCAGTCTTCTGAAAGCTATCGTACGCCGTCAGTCTTATGAAAGCTATCGTACGCCGTCATAAAATATCGTACGTCTGTCGGAAGTTACGTCCGATCGAAATCTAAACCACACTAAAATTAGCCTAAAGTTTAACAGAAATTAAATGTTCGTCAGGTAAAAGCTATCGAACGGTTGACAAAAGTAATCGTTTCATCGTACGTGTGATAGAAGAAAGTTTTATATCTTGAAACTGTTTAATACGTCGATCAGAAATTCGTCGTACGCTAGCTAGCCTAAATTTGTCGCATATCTCGCAGACTTTATCGCACCTGGCACGCAGCAAAGACCCGCCCCAACTATGCCTGTATTATGTCGCTAGATGCTTATACTTCTCTCGCAATAATCAAGAGAAGTAAGCATTCTCTCTCTCTCTCTCTCTCTCTCTCTCTCTCTCTCTCTCTCTCTCTCTCTCTCTCTCAGGCTGGCATCCCCCGCAGCTGGTTCTCGTCCCCAGCTGTTCACCGCCTCCCATTCCAGCCGCCTCCTGATACACTGCTACATAACCCTTAGACGCTTATGAAGGGTCCCCAGATTTTGCATGATCGAATTACCTACTCCATGACTTGCCTCCTCTACCCCCTCGTCTTCCTCCTCCTCTGTCTCTCCCTCTCTCTCTCTCTACCTCGTCCCTTACACTCGTCTCCCACCCATTCCTCCTTACATGCCCGAGTTACCTACCCCAAGACCTGCCTCCTCTTCCCCCTCGTCTTCCTCCTCCTCCTCCTCTGTCTCTCCCTCTGTACCTCGTCCTCTACACTCGTCTCCCACCCATCCCTCCTTACATGACCGAGTTGCCAACCCCAAGACCTGCCTCCTCTTCCCCCTCGTCTTCCTCCTCCTCCTCCTCTGTCTCTCCCTCTGTACCTCGTCCTCTACATTCGTCTCCCACCCATTCCTCCTTACATGCCCGAGTTACCTACCCCAAGACCTGCCTCCTCTTCCCCCTCGTCTTCCTCCTCCTCCTCCTCTGTCTCTCCCTCTGTACCTCGTCCTCTACACTCGTCTCCCACCCATCCCTCCTTACATGCCCGAGTTGCCTACCCCAAGACCTACCTCCTCTTCCCCCTCGTCTTCCTCCTCCTCCTCCTCTGTCTCTCCCTCTGTACCTCGTCCTCTACACTCGTCTCCCACCCATCCCTCCTTACATGACCGAGTTGCCTACCCCAAGACCTGCCTCCTCTTCCCCTCGTCCTCTCCCTCCGTCTCTATCTTCCTCTCTGCCTCGTCTTCTATGCTCATCTCCGGCGCACGCAGCCTCCTCATGGAAGCCGGTAGTCGAGTGGTCAGCGTGCGGGCGTGGTGAGCACGGGGACCAAGGTTCGAGTCCCACCGATGACGCTGACAATTTTCAACCATCGCTGATTGGCGGGAGATTGCCCACATGCTGCCTGGATCGTCAGTCAACCCTAACTTTAGCGACTTCGGTCAAGAGTAGCACCGGGGGGCAGCATGGGCCACTCATAACTTTTGTCTCTCACACACACACACACACACACACGATTTAAAACAAGAAATGAGAAAAAAAGAAAAAATATCACGAACATGCTCGCTTTAATCTGATGACATATTAGGGTTTTTTTTTTATAATTTATTGTGCATCAAAAGAAGACCAGCATAAAACGAAAACTACAATATTGCATTCAGTAAGTGGAAAATATTAACTTTTAACACTCATCATCTATAAGAGAGAGAGAGAGAGAGAGAGAGAGAGAGAGAGAGTACCATCGCGTAGAACAAAGTAATAAAGAAAAAAAAACAGTATGAGTAATGTGTCGAGTCCCCGTCACTTAAAGGAGGAAGAGAAAAGCCGAAAGCCTTCAAGAAACGGATGAGGCAGCGTGGCGTGGAAGAAAGAGTGTGAGAGTGTAAAAGACCACGAAACAATTAAAAGCTTGAATCCCATGAGATGAAACAATTACCGAAACTCGAAGAAGCTGTCTCGACTCTCTTGAAGCAATGGGGGAGTGAGTATGTGAGTGTTAGGGTGTGAAGGAGGAAGTGAGTGAGTGAGTGACCGGTTGAACGAGTGAGTGAGTGAATTAGTGAGTGCCGGAGTGACAGAGGAGGTGAGTTAATGAGTGCATAGTTGAACGAGTGAGTATTCGAGGGTGTTAGCGAGTGAAGTGACAGAGTGCATGAGTGAGTGAGTAAGTGCAGAAATGACAGGAAATGAGTGAACGAGAGAGTATGCTAGGGAGTTCGTAAAGGAGGGAGAGTGAATGAGTGAGTATAGAAGTGTGTGTGACTGAGTGAGTGAATGAATGAGTGAAGGAGTGAGAGATTGTGCAGTTTGGGTTGTCTGTATACCCCCTCTAGCCCACTTTACCCCGTACCACTAACCTAACAATTGATTTTCATGTGCCTTCCTCTTGGTTGCGAGGGAAGGAAAAGAACATAGTCTAACTTATATAAACCCCGAGGTTGTGCAGAGCGAGGAGATGGAACGATGCATGTGGAAAAAGGATAGAAAGAATGAGGCAGGTGGCTGGGACAAGACGATGACGCCCAGTAAGAAACGGAACAAAAGTGGGCCAAGGACGAAAATAGAACACGAGGGGAAAAAAAACGGACAGATGGGAACAAGACGTGAATTTAAAAAGGCATGGAAAGAGTAAAGACTGAATGAGGGCAGAGATGCAGAGAACGAACCGGGGCGGAAAAATACGAGAGAAAGATGATAATGAGGATCGTGACAGGAACGAGCTGGAAATGAAGACGAGGTTTTGAGAAGAATAAAAGAAAAAGGTGAAAAGGAAACAGATATACATGAAGAACACACCTATTTATCCTCCCCCTCTTCCCCTCCTCCCCCTTCCTCCTCTTTCACCCAAGCTTCATCAGTCAATGTAGTGGAAAAGTCAGAGGCTCGGGGGGTCAGTAACTCGCGGGAAAACAATTAACATAAAAGGACGTTAAGTTAAGCCAGCTGAGAACGGATAAACTTTTGACCTCGTATTGAAGTGAAGCTCTTTTAAAAGGAATCGGTTTCATCCACGGAAATAAAACAGTGATGGTGGCTGTTAAGCGTTTTCCACGGACTAGAAAATCATGTACCCGATAATGGTGTGTGTTGGTATTTTCTTTGGTTTCTATTGGTTTTATATATTTATTTCACTACAATTGGCTGTATTGTGAAGGTTGTGGCTACTTTAGGATGCCGGAATGTCTTTGTGGCTTTGTTTGATGCTTTAGAATGCGTGGTTTAAAATATTGCTGTGGTGTGTTTCTTGTGGTAGTAGTAGTAGTAGGCTATATTAGTAGTCTTTGTAACACTCTCTCTCTCTCTCTCTCTCTCTCTCTCTCTCTCTCTCTCTCTCTCATAAAGGAAATAATACCCAACGTAGCGTTTTCGAAAATACTAATAATAAATGCAAATCATACAGCCTCTAGAAGCGACTGTGTGTGTGTGTGTGTGTGTGTGTGCGGTACTCGACGGAATGGACGATAACTAAAGTCTACTCTGCCATAAAGCGCAGTGTATGAAACTGAGGCTTAATACTTTGTGATTTATGAAGCGCCTGCCGTCCGACCTTTCCAGCGCCGACGGCACGAACGCGCATTAAAGTTCTCGTTCCTCGACGTGGAAGCGAAAGGAAACGAGTCATCACGGCGGGAAAGGGAAGCTACGAAACGAAACGGATTATGCAGCGGATGAACGAAAATAAAAGCGAAACGAAGACAGAAAATATGTAAAAATGCGAAAGAATCATCCAAAGGAGTTTCGTATACGCTAAAAAAGAAAAAGGATGAAGGCGAATCGATATAAGAAAAACGGATTATGCAGCGGATGAACGAAAATAAAAGCGAAACGAAGACAGAAAATATGTAAAAATGCGAAAGGATGAAGGCGAATCGATATAAGAAAAACGGATTATGCAGCGGATGAACGAAAATAAAAGCGAAACGAAGACAGAAAATATGTAAAAATGCGAAAGAATCATCCAAAGGAGTTTCGTATACGCTAAAAAAGAAAAAGGATGAAGGCGAATCGATATAAGAAAAACGGATTATGCAGCGGATGGTCGAAAATAAAAGCGAAACGATGACAGAAAATATGTAAAAATGCGAAAGAATCATCCAAAGGAGTTTCGTATACGCTAAAAAGAAAAAGGATGAAGGCGAATCGATATAAGAAAAACGGATTATGCAGCGGATGAGCGAAAATAAAAGCGAAACGAAGACAGAAAATATGTAAAAATGCGAAAGAATCATCCAAAGGATTTTCGTATACGCTAAAAAAGAAAAAGGATGAAGGCGAATCGATATAAGAAAAAAATAGATATTCTGTTGATTTGTTTTCCTCTCATTATAGTTCTCGTTATTATGAAATTATATGAATATGATTTTCACTTATTTTTATCATTATTATCATTATTATTATCATTATGACTTTCCCATTCACTGAGCAATTCACTCACCAAGATAAGCATGAAAATTAGGACACTTAATCAAACTTTAATTGGCGAACTTTTGATAATGCCAGAAATATCCTACATTCCAACACTTTTCTTTCTCCGTCCTCCAGACAGATAACGCCTCCGCGCCGCCGCCCCGCCAACCTACAGGACATGGCTCTCTGCGTGGGCCGCCGTTCCAGGTATTTGAAAGTGTTACGAAGGAGCTAAGACCAAAAATTTATCGCCAGTCATCGCTTTTTTTAACCCTGACTCGTGTATCGGAACACACACACACACACACACACACACACACACACACAAGCACACACATTTCCCAATAATAGTTTTCATGTCGTTTTTCCTTTCAAAATTTCCATGCACAAAGTTTCCTGATTGGTTGTTGCTGTACGTGTTTCCCGATAGCAAGGCGGCGGTGTATCATGTATTCCTGAAGTACAAACATCTCTTTTCAGTCCACCTGTCACCAAGGAGCGAACTACGTATTGGATATTGCGCAGGTGTGTGTGTGTGTGTGTCAATGTTGAGTCTGATTACCTGTCACGTGTTATTTAGTGCATTTATTTTTTAAGCATCGAGTTGGAATACCCCCCTGCAGTGCACTATACATGTTCGGGGTTGTCATAGTTCTGGTGCCGCGTTGCATATTGGCGCATTCCATACCTTTTGACGTCGTGCTGCATTCCGTACATACATATAACATGTTTGTGGCGCATTCCATAAATCTGACGTTAAGCTACACGGATTGGCGCATTCCATATTTCTGGCGGTGAACTATTTCATATGGAACGTATTGCTGGCTCGGTCCGCCCTTATCTTCATCTCTTTTGTTATTGAGCAACATCTTGGCTGATTGAAGGAGCATGTGTATATATTTCTTCTATTTTTGCTATTTATGGTTCCTTTATGGCCACAAGCTAATAAGTTAAAGGCTCCCTATGCGTACCTCTGCTATTACCTATGTCTGAATCATCTGCATCTTCCCTTAACTTCATCTCTTTTGTTATTGAGCAACATCTTGGCTGACTGAAGGAGCATGTGTATATATTTCTTCTATTTTTGCTATTTATGGTTCCTTTATGGCCACAAGCTAATAAATTAAAGGCTACTTCATCTCTTTTGTTATTGGGCTATACCTTGGCTGATTGAAGGAGCATGTGTATATATTTCTTCTATTTTTGCTATTTATGGTTCCTTTATGGCCACAAGCTAATAAATTAAAGGCTCCCTATGCGTACCTCTGCTATTACCTATGTCTGAATCATCTGCATCTGCCCTTAACTTCATCTCTTTTGTTATTGGGCTACACCTTGGCTGACTGAAGGAGCATGTGTATATATTTCTTCTATTTTTTGCTTATTTATGGTTCCTTTAGCTCATAAATTAAAGGCTCCCTATGCGTACCTCTGCCATTACGTATGTCTGAATCATCTGCATTATTTATTTAGATTATACGTTTTCATCGGTGTATTTCAGAGTAACGGGTACGCTCCCTTCCTCACCCCCAATGCTGAGAGACTTATCACCCAATAAAACTGTAATATATAACCACGAGATAGCTGGAACAGGCGCCCAGATGGTTTATTCCGCGGTTCGAACACAAAAGGTATGACCCCCTATAGGATCAGGAGTTCTTGGACTATTTACTACCATGCCCCCTCTAGGATTGGGTCTTTCCCTCCCACGCTCTTGTTAGGATGATAATATATACAACAGCAGAAACTCTAACCTTTCCCTCGAGACTCTGGAAATTACTAACGCCCCCAGTCTATTCTCAGGAGCAGTAAGTAGCGGGCCTTTTTTTTCATAATTGCTTCTTTTTTTTTTACGCCCTTGAACTGTCTCCTCTATTGTAAAAAAAAAAAAAAAAAAAAACCGCAGCCCTAGATGGATAATGCCCACCACCGATGTCTCCAAAATATGTTGCTGCATCAAAACTCTGGCTCAGGTATGGAAAGCGAACCCTCAAACCTGAATAACCTCTCTCATGCATTTTGGAGTCGGTGTCGGGTGGAAAGCCAGACGTAGATTTGCTGGCGTCGGTCATTCTGAGTTCATAAGCCCCAAAGAAAGCTTTTTACTAGGAATATTTCAGCCTTGTGTTCTTAACTCTGAATAAAGGTGAATTTGAGTCTCTGGCGGATATACGAGTTGCTGCCGAGTGGGAAGCCAGAGGTGAGTTTGCTGGCATCGGTCATTCTGAGTTCATTGGGTCCCCAAGGAATAATTTTCAGCAATATTTCAGCCTCGTATTCTTAACCCTTAATAAAAATGAATTTGAGACTGATGGATTTACGAGCTACTGCTGAGTGGAAAGCCAGAACTAAATTTGCTGGCGTTGGTCACACTTGAGTTCATGGGGTCCCAAGGAAGGTTTTATGAAAGTTTCGGGCATATGTTCCTTACTCGGGATAACAGTTAATTAGGACCGCCTGTTGGAAGCTGCTGGCGGATATAGAGCCGGCCTCGACACTGTTCACGTAACTCTAAGGAAGGTTTACGAAGAGTTTCAATTAAGCACATATTCTTCACTGATTAAAAAAGTACTTGTTTCCAATTTTTAGGGTTCATCATCCACACCTAAGCCAAAGTTCTGTTCCGTCAGCAAGATATATTTTTTTCTTTTATGTCGGGGGTAGGGATTTTTCATCTAGGCGGCCAAGTCTTTGTGTTCGAAAATAAAAACTCTGGACTGCCGATCTAAGACATACAGACAGACAGAACATGGTAAGGGAACAAGGGAAGCGAAAGGAGGTAGCCGCACACCCATCCCCAAACAAGCATAACCTCAAGTCCAGCCAAAACACTCTTCTCCAGGTAAACATAACCTTGAACCCAACCACAGTACCATTCCCCAAGCAAACATAGCCTCGAACCCAACCACAGTACCATTCCCCAAGCAAACATACCCTCGAACCCCAACCACAGTCCCATTCTCCAGGCAAACATAACCGAGTCCAACCAAACCCGCCAAGACGCCCTCAACTCACGCCCCCACGACGAGGAAGAGACTTAATTGTGATCCTCTCCTCGCCCGGCCCGAGCCTCACCCTCCACCCGCGCAGCAGCAAGGTCGTTGAGCGGCTCTATTTTTGTCTCTTTATTGCAGTCAACAGCAGGGACTTGCCTTCATTTTGGAGAGATATATTTCAAGCCAGCTGAGGTACCCCATCCCACTCTCTCCTCTGCTCTCCTCTCCTTGAATCTTCCCTCCCTTCCTTCCTTCCCTCCTTCCTTCTTTCTTCCCGACCCACCGACCCACCCACCACCTCTGCCTCCCTGCTATCCCCCAGTCTCCCAGGGTACGTTTTAGGCAGTGGGTGTATGAGTGGGTGGAAGGTTATTGCATTAGTGAGTGTGAGGGCTCGAGAAATGGGGCAAGACGGTATAAAGAGAGAGAAAGAAAGAGAGGGAGAGTATATTAGAAGATGGGAACCGCTTAAAAAGAAGGAAGTTATAGTGGGGACAGTGGTCTTGCAGTAGATGATAGTGGATGCAAGGGGGATAGAATTGGAGAACACAGCAGGGTAGCGAGAGAGGGAGGGTAGACTAATATACGAGATCAGAAGTGATGAAAAAAAAAGAGGAGGGTTCTTGTTGTTCCTGTTGCTGGTGGTTGTGGTTTTGTGAAAGGGGTTTTAGGATATGATGGGACGTGTACGAAGATGTGGATGACTGATGTATTCTGTTGGGGGAAAAGGAGTGGGAGGGGAGCTGTCTGTGGTGAGATATTGAGACGCACACAGGTACACACACACACCCTTACTCACTCACTCACTCACTCACTCACTCACCCACTCATGCACACACTGACTGACCGACCCTGCTATACCGAAATTGAAATGGCAAGTTAGGGGGTCGGCAGCTCCCCGCCCCCCGTTCCCCCTTCTCCTCCCCCCCAACCCTCTTCTTGCCTCCCTCATATCCCCCTTCCTATCCCCCCAACCCTCTTCTCCTTGCCTCCCTCATATCCCCCTTCCTATCCCCCCCCAACTCTCTTCTCCTTGCCTCCCTTATACTCCCTTCCTATCCTCCCTTTCTCCCCTCCCACAGTCACCTTCAATATGAGTTGTCAATATAGTTCTTTGTAGCGAAACCAACCGGCCTACGCACACACACACACACACGCACACACACACACACACACACACACACACACACACACACACACACACACACACACACACACACGCACACACACACACACACACACACACGCACACGCACACGGACTCACACAATATGAGCACCTCGCGTACATACGACACTTTGTTGACCCGAATGCGAATATACATGACGTTTCATTCGCGGTGGAACTCGATAGAATGGGAGGCCGCAAATTATCGTATCGCCACCACCGCGGGAAATAAAAACGTCCCCCCGAAGAGCGAGAAAACCGAGCAAACAACCCCATGACGAATCTTCCCCGTCGAAAAAAATATATAGAGATAAATAAATAGATCAAAACTCGGCGCCGAAATGCCAAACAAATCAACAAGGCTCGAGAAAAAACAAATAGGATGAAAAAAATAAATGTATATATCCTGAAGGGTTTATGAGGGAGGCCAAATCAATGCCCGGCTCCATGATTAAGTCGAAAGAGTGAGCGAAAGAGAAGCACCGAGTTGAAATGAATTAGAGGAGATTAAAAAGAAAAGGAGAAAAAAAAAATGGAACAGCAAATGGCATGGTACGTAAAAATCACCATAGTCTAAATTTGGCTCATTGTGAGACTCGAAAATAAATAAAAGAGAGAGAGAGAGAGAGAGAGAGAGAGAGACTATATACTGTAAACAAGGAGAGTATGTTCTGGATGGCAAGTGAATAGAGAGCATCGTGTAGCATTGACAGGTGTGGACAGGTGCAGTAAGGGTCACACGGAGCCCAAAAAAAAGAAGCTGAGGACGAGGGTGAAGGGACGGGACGGGACGAGGTAGAACGGAAAGGGGAGAAAAGAACAAAGGAATACAGGTGCGTTGGGCAAAGACAAAGACGAAGCCAAGAACATTAGCGAAGACAAACACGATGATGGGTAAGTCTGCAGCGGGACAGACCGGGACAAGATAAGGGAAGGGAAGACCAAGGGAAGACAGGAAAGTTGGTTAAGACAAAGACGAAGACAAGATCGTAATAGTGGACATTTACGAAGACGGTTAAACTTATTGTGGGACGAGAAGGAACGGAACGGAGTAGGGGGGAAAGGGAGAGAGATAGAGACAGCTGCGTATGTCATGACGAGCAGAGATACAAGGATGAAAAGAACGCGAGTGTGGACGAAGACGACGACGAGAAAATCTGCAGCGGGACGGACCGGGCGATGACTGGCCAAGACGGAAAGGGAGAAAGAGAGAGAGAGAGAGAGACAGCTGTGTATGTTAAGACGAGCGGCGACATGGAGACGAAAACCAGAAAGTGAATGTGGACAAAAACGAAAACGAAGACAGACGAACGAACAAAGCAGGACGGGGTCGGACGGAAAGGGAGAAAGAGAGCGAGAAAGAGACAGCTGTGTATGTTAAGACGAGCGGAGAAATGGGGACGAAAACAAGAAAGTGAATGTGGACAAAGACGAAAATGAAGACAGACGAACCTGCAGCGGAACGGACGAAGCAGGACGGGGTAGGACGGAAGGGAGAGAGAGAAACAGATGTGTGGAGAAAAACATGAGAGATACAAAGGCGAAAAAAAAAGAAGTAAACATGTCGCCGGACGAAATAGGACAGAATTGGGAGGGACGTCTCGGAAGAAATAGACAAATTTAACATTAAAACATTAGGAATCTGCTAAAAGGCACCCACTTAGCTTCTGTAATCACAACACCACCTTTCCTTCCTATCCATGCATTTATATAACCCCTTTATGGTATCTTTCGCATCGTCACTCCCTCTGCACATGACTCCTCCATTAGATAACGCATTCTTGTTTGATTTTTGTCACTGAATTTATCTCACTTAAACTCGATACTATGAGGAGCCCTGCCCCGCGTTTTTATTATCAACACTTTATAAATATCCCTTTGTTAGCTATCTTTACTGACATATAAATTTTTACGTCGTCTCCACATGCCCTTCACATTTTCAGAGAACGAAATTCTATATAGACGTTTAAACTTGCACTTCCAGGACGCTGAAAAAAAAATATCCACTTGGTTTCCGATTCACCAGTTGTTGTTTTTCTCTCCTGTTTTCTTCAAGTATATACACGGGTTGGTTTTCATCCTTTTTTTTTATTTCTTGAAGTTTGAAGTCAATACACAGCCCTGTCATTCTCTGTCATTCAAATTCCGCACTTGTTCGTATAAAAGGATATTCTGTTTTACGATGATTTAAGGTCGAGCGTACTATGGAGTCGACCTTTACATGTTCGCTACTCGTTTTGAGAGTGGGGTAGAATTTATTCCTTGGTCGAATATACCAGAGACATTGAGACGACGGGAGACAGACAGAATACAGACAAAGACGACCATAATCCAAACACACACACACACACACACACACACACACACACACACACACACACACACACACACACACACACACACCAGCGGAGTTGAGTGGAGAGGGGATGAAAACCGGAAAAAAAGAGAAATGATGAAGGAGGAATATCTGGGACGCTCTTGATGGGAGTGACACAACCATGACAGATGTGTCCTGGCGGTGCATGACGAAGGCGAGGACGAGGACGAGGACGGGTGCACCTGCTTTAGGATAGGACAGAATGGAGCGAGTGGGACGGACAGGAAGGCACGGGGCGGGTTGGACAGCGGAAACGAGACGGAACGGGGCGAGTTGGGACAGACAGGAAGGCATGGGACAGGTTGGACAGCCGGAATGAGACGGAACGGGGCGGGATTGGAGAGACAGGAAGGCACGGGACGGGTTGGACAGCGGAAACGAGACGGAGCAGAACGGGTTGGGACAGACAGAAAGGCATGGGACAGGTTGGACAGCTGGAACGAGACGGGAAGGGGCGGGTTGAGACAGGCAAGAGAGCACGAGGTAGATAGAACGGACGGGACAGGACAGGAAGGGGCGGGTTGAGACAGGCAAGAAAGCACGAGGTAGGTAGAACGGACGGGACGGGACGGAAATGACGGGACTGGACGGGGGGACAGTTCAGCAAAAGACGACCCGCCTCTGCTTCGGCATGTCCTCGAGGGCGGAATGGGAGAGTTAATGGAAATCCCTCGGTGAATCTGGGCGGAGTATGCGGTGCGTGGGGCGGCTCAGAGGGACCTCCTGGCTTATTTTCCCCGTGAGTGAAGTATTGCGGCGTCTCCATCTCGAAGTTCGTTTTTGGGATTTGATAAGAGATCGGCGCCCCGTTAAAGCCGCCGAGAACTCTGCCGAAAGAAGCATGTATTGATCCCCCGCATGGAAATCTAAATGAACTCCCCTGAATCGCTCTTCCCTCTCCCCTCTCCCCTCTCCTCCTCCTCCTCCTCCTCCTCCTATCTCCCTCTACTAATAATCTTCTCTCACAAATTCCTCCAAAAAGAGACGTAATCAAATCGCAGTGCCACGAGAAAGTTATGTCGAATCTTTCGTCTTCCTTTTCTCGTGCCTGCCTGCCTGCCCTCCTTCCTCCGTCAAGCGATTTGTGCATCCTTACTTTTCTTCTTTATTTTATTATCGTATTTCCTAGACCTCGATTCTGCTGTTCCCCGGCCCCACGATCCTTCAAAATCCACAATAACCCGTTTTCTTTAAGTTTTGGTCACTCCGCGGCTTAATCAACTCCCTACTCCCTCCCCGACCTCGACCTGTAACCCGGCAACTACATGGCCACAACACTTCACCACCAATCACTGACCGGGGACTCACACAGAGGCCGCCCCGCGTCAAGTTCAGTAATCAGAGTGATGGGTGGCCGCGGCGCTGGGCTGGACTGCAGGGACGAAGGGGTTGGGGCGGGATGGGTCTTCGGAGGGCGGTAGCAAGGGCGAGGGATAGGGAGAGAGCGCAGGGACAGAGGGACAGATGAAGAGCATGTCGGTCTTTGGTGAGTCCGGCTAACAGGAGAGAGGGGCTATTTGGGGACCAGGAGAGATTGGAAAGAGGTTTATTTGGAGAGAGTGAGAGAGAATGAATGGACGGACAGACAGGGAGTGTGGGTCAGATGGAGGACTCGTAGGATGCGGAAGAGTTAGTTTAGTTAGTAGGGTCAGGAGTGGAGGGCTGGAGTAGGGCAGGGAAAGCTCTTATTTAGGGGGATAGACTCAGCAGCAGCCTCCTCACGTCCTGGGAAAGCCTCCTCACCGTTTATGTTTTCCTCTTTCCTGCCTCGCATGATAGTGTTTCAGAGTATGCATTATCTGTTTTCTGTTTGTTTGTTGCAGCTTCCTCGTTTATGTGTTCCTCCTCCTCCTCTCGTGTGTTTCAGAGCAGGCATTCGTTCTCTAGTTTCACCCTCGTCGTTTATGCTTTCCTTTCCTTGCCTGGCGCGATTGTGTTTCCGATCATGCATTCTTCTTTTATAGTTTCATTTCCACCGTTTATGTTTTCCTCCTCCTCCTCCTCTCGTACGTTTCAGAGCAGGCATTCGTTCTCCAGTTTCACCCTCGTCGTTTATGCTTTCCTTTCCTTGCCTCGCGCGATGGTGTTTCCGATCATGCATTCTTCTTTTATAGTTTCATTTCCATCGTTTATGTTTTCCTCCTCCTCCTCTCGTGCGTTTCAGAACAGGCATTCGTTCTCTAGTTTCACCCTCGTCGTTTATGCTTTCCTCTACTTGCCTCGCGCGATGGTGTTTCCGATCATGCATTCTTCTTTTATAGTTTCATTTCCATCGTTTATGTTTTCCTCTTCCTCCCTTGCGTGATTGTGCCTCAGAGTATACATTCTTATTTTTCAGTTTCAGCTTTTAGAATCCTTGGTACTGCCCTTCATTTGACTTGATGATGTAGTGGGACAGCCTTCGTAGCTTGCAACAATCCCAAAACTAAAAAGGTTGGACTGGAGTTTTTACAGTCGTTTCCAAATAGGGACGATTTCCACTTGTTTTCTTGTTATCTACAGGATTTGGGAGCGAAGGGAAGATGAAGAGCTCCGAAACACAAGAATGAGGGAGGAGAGAAAGAGAGAAGAAAGGTGAGCGCGGTGGTCGTGTGGATTAGAGCGTTGAGCCATGGAAGTGAAGGCAAATGAGGTTCGAATCCCAGTACCGCCGCTTGACATCAGGAAAGTATATCTGATCCACCGTTGCTAGATCATCGTACTCAGAGCATAGTATTTACCGGTGTCTGACGCCTAACTATTGCCAAGAAACATCAGGAATTAACTATTTTAACGATAATTATAAGCGAATCTCCTTATTGGGGTCCACGAGACAGTTTTTGGGTCGGAAGTCGGTAAATATAAGCGGCTGAGTAAAACAATCAGGCAGCGTTGATCTGATCTCAAACCCCAAATCCACAGCCCCCAGAAAACATCGACATGAACAGAAGTAAAAGTTGTCAAAGCAAGGAAGAAGAAAAAAAGCTGTAATACTTTTCACATTACAGAATATCGAAATACTTATAAGAGGTAGCGTGTGGCCCTTACCTCCCTTCCCTAACCTTCCAAGCCATTACTCCTCTCCGCTTTCCCCATCCTCCCCGTCCCATCCCTTCCCCCTACCTCTCCTCCGTACCCCGCCCTCCCCTGCTCTGCTCTGCCGCGTCCTCCATCCTCTCACGCTCATTATTAATTTGATGACCACTCGAGGCGAAAATGTAGTCGCAGCTTTGCACTAATTATGATTCACTCTGCCATAAACCTTGCGCAAATGTTAGACAAATAAAGCGATTTTGCATGAGGCAATAACAACAGGAGAGAGAGAGAAGGAGGAAGGGAGAAAGAGAAGAAGAGGAGAGATTGGGAGGGAGAGACACTGGACTGGGGAAGAGAGTGGGATAAAGGGACAGTGGGAGGAGAGGAGGAGCCCCCCCTTCTCTCCCCTGCCCCCCACGACCTGACCCCCCCCCCCATTCCCCCCCCAGGTAATATTGTTTGTTGACCGTCCTACTTTATCGGAATCAAAATATCAGGTAAGCCAGCGTCCAGCAAAGAGGATCGGATTTCGCTGCTCGTATGTAATCTCGCACCTGTATCGCCTCTCACCCCTCCCCAGGTAACACCCCCGAGCATCAGTCCTGGCCCCCATCCACCCACCCCCAGCATCCCTCCTGCCCTTCCCTACCCCCCTACCCCCTCCATACGCCCCTCTTCAGCCTCGACTCCAATTTGCCGGCGTAAAAATGTTATCCGTGAATAGAAAAGTCGCAGATCTGTTTTTCATTTGTTTTTATCGTTGTTTGTTGATATTCTTAGCGTTTTTTGCATGAGCTATACGAAGAGGAGAAAACGCATTAGTGATTAGGAAAAGAGGTTAATGAGATGCGTGATGAGACTCTTGGTATTAAAAAGAGAAAAAGGGAGAGCGAATGATGTATATAAGAAAAGGTAAAGAAAGTGTCATAGTTAAAAAAAGAATCACGTACATGTTCACTGTATTACATTATGTTTAAGAGTCATAGTATTCTAATTATCTTTTGTTTTGTTTTTTTGTTTTTACTTTTTCTACTTCTTTCTCCTCCTCCCTTTCCTCCTTCTCATCATCATCGTCAACATCATCATCATCTTCCTCGTATTCTCCTTCACCTCCTCCTTCTCCTCTTTCTTCTTTTCTTTCTCCTCCTTTTTCTTCTCTTTCTCCTCTCCATCTTGCTTTTCTTTCTCTTCTCCTTCTTCTTTTCCTTCTCATCTTCATCCTGCTTTCCTTTCTCCTCTCCTTCTTTTCTTTCTCCTCTTCATCTTGCTTTCCTTTCTCCTCTCCTTCTTCTTTTCTTTCTCCTCTCCTTCTTCTTTTCTTTCTCCTCTCCTTCTTCTTTTCTTTCTCCTCTCCTTCTTCTTTTCTTTCTCCTCTCCTTCTTCTTTTCTTTCTCCTCTCCTTCTTCTTTTCTTTCTCCTCTCCTTCTTCTTTTCTTTCTCCTCTCCTTCTTCTTTTCTTTCTCCTCTTCATCCTCCTTTTCGATAGTTTAAAGTAAAATTTCAGAGCAAGACATTGAATAACTACGTCCTTCCTGCCTCTCCTCGCTCCTATTTCACACTGCATCTTCCTTCCTCCTCCCATCCGTCTTCTTACTCCTTCCTTCCCCTCCTTCCCTCCCCTCCCCTAAGCCTATCCCTCCACCCAGCCTCCCTTCTCTCCATATATCCCTCTCTCCAGGTGGCCTTCCCTCCTCATCCCTTTCCCTCCCCAATGCCTATCCCTCCACCCAGCCTCCCTTCTCTCCATATATCCCTCTCTCCAGGTGGCCCTTCCTCCTCATCCCTGCCTCGCCCCTCCCGCGCCAGGTGTGAAAAAGGCCCGTGAGTGTGATAAAGGTAATGATAGGTAAGGCAGGTGGAGGTGGGGGTAATTTAATGTCTGGGGAGATTGACGCATTAGTTGAAAATTAATTAAAGAGTATAATTAGAATTTGCACCACCTTTTATCCCCTTCATCACCACCACCACCACCCCCATCACCACCACCACGGCCACCATCATCTTCACCACCATACTACCGTCACCACTACCACCTTCACCTCCACACTCACCATCACCAGTGCCACCACCCTCACCACCATCACCACTGCTACCATCAACACCACCGTCTCTCTCTACCACCCATTAACCTCACCACCCATCACACGGTTACCACCACCAACATCATCATCACCATCATTACCACCACCCCACACACACGCGCGCGCCACCACCACCACCACCACCCAACATTGCCCTCCCTCACCAGTCCACCCAGTCATCCACAGCCCTGCCCCTCTTCATCCCCCCCTGTCCCCCTCCCCTCTCCCCCCCCCCTTCACCGTCAGCCCTCATGATGCAGTGCCTTCCGGTGTGTTCGCAAGCTCAATACTGGCGCCCTAACCAGTCGAATGAGGTCATTTAGCCGCTCGTTAAGACCAGCTGGGGAGGCTGTTAGTGCTTGTATTGCGTCTCAGGGTCATTATAGGTCACTGTAGGTCATCGAGTGAGAGTAGAATGAAGCGTGTCGTGTTTGTTTTCTGTTTTTTTATTGTTGGGGAAGAGGAGGTAAGAGATGAAAGGAGGGGGAGGGTTTGTTTGTGTGGGGGATTATGTGTGTGTGTGTGTGTGTGTGTGTGTGTGTGTGTGTGTGTGTGTGTGTGTGTGTGTGTGTGTGTGTGTGTGTGTGTGTGTGTGTGTGTGTGTGTGTGTGTGTGTGTGTGTGTGTGTTTTCTCTTACTCCTTTCTTTCTCATATCTATCTATCTATCTATCTATCTATCTATCTATCTTCAGAAGAATATAATCTGATAAGGAAAACCGAGTATCTTCATCTAAAAATGTTGCGTTTAATTACAAGTCTGTTTCTTTCTCTCATTTACACACACACACGCACACACACACACACACACACACACACACACACACACACACACACACAAACACGCACCAACACACACATTTCATTTCAATCAGATAAACAGACCATTCCCTTAACCTCCCCTTCATTATTTTTTTTTAACCCAACTCTCTTAATCAACTTTCCCGATGTGGTGCGGCTGGCTCTCGACTTTTGCGATGACGTCACTCCCTCCACGCGCTGCCATTGGTCGGCTTGCCAGGGAACGAGGTCACGTGATCTTATCCTGCCTGACACATCACCTTAATAGCTCCATTCATTAATTCCCGCCTCGCCGCCTCACCTTGCCGCTGCGCCTTACAACACCTTCCTCCCTCTCAGGTGCGTCGTGTGTACAGGTGTTAAGGTGCTGATGGAGGGGACGAAGGTGGAGGAGGTGGAGAAGTTAGTTTTTGTTGCTTTGTTTTTTGGTTTTGTTTGTTTACGTAATGTTTTGAAGCTTGTATTGTTTGTTGTTATTTATGTTTATTGATAATTTTGTCCTTTATTGTTTTTTGTTTATGTTAGTGGCGGTGGTGGTGTTAACAGCTATAGGCGTTAGAGAGAGAGAGAGAGAGAGAGAGAGAGAGTTTTTTTTTCTTTGTATTGTTTTTTTACGTATATGTGTGCCTGATGTTTTGCAGAGAGTATTGTTTGTTGTTGTTGTTTATGTTTATTGATGCTTTTGTCCTTTATTGTTTTATTCGTTTTTTTTTTTGTTTTTTTTCGCTAATGATCGGGAGAAGTTAGCTTTTTCTTTATTTTCGTATGTTTCTAAATTTCTGCAGCTTGTACCTATATATATTTTTTTTTTTACTCTATTTGTTGGTAATTTTATCATACGGGTTTGTCGTTTTCACAAGTTGTTTGTTTGTGTTCCTCCGGTGCTTTGGCGATACATATTTTACGGTTGTTGTTTTTTAAGATTAAGGAACAATTTGCGTGTGCACATATTATTATGCACTTATGGAAAATTTGAGTGTTCCAGCAAGATATATGAGCCGATACAAAATGGATACCTCCTGTTACATATCTTCAAGTATAGACTATGAATTACCTAGAAACTAATAGCGGAATATATCATCATCACTACCACTACCACCATCTCCACAAGGGTATTTACCACGAGGAACCTACACAACACCTGTCCTACCACCACCACCACCACCACCATTATCATCACCACCATCACCACCATTAATTATCGTCACTGGGAAGAACCATTCGTCTCACCTATTGCCAGCACCACCACCACCACCACCACCCCTTCTCCCCTCCCCCTTTCCCGTCTTCCCTTCCCCTGCGTCCCTCAACCCTTCCCCCTTCCATTACCACCTGGCTGTCCCTTGGCACTTAATGGCTCACAGGGCCTCTTGGGTGCCTGCTGATAAAAGATTCACTCCCCTAATGACGTCCTCGAGGGGGAGAGGGGAGAAGGAAAGGGGAAAGGAGAGAGGGAGGGTACGAGAGGAGGGAGAGGGAGAGGGACGGAGAAAAGAATCAAAAGAAACTAATCACGAGGAAAAATGGTGACGTCCAGCAATTCCACTTTCGAGGGAAACAAAGAAGTGGAAGAAAAAATGCGTTATAAGACTGAAAGAAAAGTGGGGGGCGGGGGGGATGGGGGGGGGATGGAAGCGAAATGCGTGATTGAACTGAATTGGAATCGAGTGGAAGGAGGGAAGGAGTGTGATTTGCTGGACACTCTTTGATCGGAAAGGCAAAGGAATTAGATAGTTTTACGTAGTTTAAAATCAAAAGTGGGCATGTTTTTTTTTCCTCTTTGCCTCTGCCCTCTCGTTACTGTTGTTTTTTGCTGTTATTTTGCGTATTGCCCATGAGCTTCCTTCCTTGCTGTAAAAAAAAAAAGAGATAAAAAAAGATGTTAGTTTTCCTTGGTGTTTTATGGCCCGTAGATCAATTTACAGTGTTTTAAGGGACATTAAAGGCCGGACCCTATTTGTGCTGGTGAGGATGGGTATTTTTTCTTCATTTTTCCAACTTTTTCTTATCTCGTTACCTCCCCGGTGCTTCATTTGCCCAAGAGTCGCAGTCGAGGTCAAGGTTGATGGGTTGTTGCAGCGTAAAGAGGGGGGGAACTTTAACCCGGGACTCTTCGTGAAGGGGACCATCCTGCTTCTGAGAATGACGAAGAAAAAACAAGAAAAAGCGTACAGCGTAAACACACACACACACACACACACACACACACACACACACACACACACACACACACACACACACACACACACACACACACACACACACACACACACACACACACACACACACACACACACACACACACACATTCACACACACACACACACACACACACACACACACACTACAAAGTAAACTTGGAAAAAGCAGCTACAATATATTTTTCGCTATATTAAGAAACTAGAGGAATGTAGTATATAAAAAAAGAAGAAATCGGGTATATTCTTTCCTTAATTAGTAGTTTTAAGTAATATCCTTTAAAAAATCACCTGCGAAGAGTTTCAAGTTCCTCCATTAACGAAGCGACCACGAGCCTCATTATCTTACCTGAGTGCCAGCCACAGGTGGGTCGGGGCAGGTGTGCCAGGTGCTCATTAACCTGTGATTCCGCCACTCGTGCTCCGAAGACCGAGGCAGCGTGTTGCGTTGACTGATTTGTTAGAGAGAGAGAGAGAGAGAGAGAGAGAGAGAGAGAGAGAGAGAGAGAGAGAGAGAGAGTCATAAAAATTTCAGCCATACACGAAAATCAAATAAGATAAATGTAGGAACGCCCCGGAAGATGAATGAACGGAAAGAGAGATAGCGAAATGAATGATCGTATGGCGTGTGTGAATGTGTGAACGTGTGTGTGTGTGTGTGTGTGTGTGTGTGTATACGGTGCTCACAATATCTATGAAAAAATTATCTCCCATTATTTTTTTTTCTTCCATGTCAGGCTAAAAGGGAAAGGAAGATGATGGTAGACGAGGATGAAGAGGAAGACGGAGAAAAAGGAAAATGGGAAACCAGAGAATTAGGGCAACAACAACAACAACAACAACAACAACAACAACAACAACAACAACAACAACAATGACAAAGGTAGGATAAGCTTCAGGAAAAGGAGGAAGAGGAGAAGAATGATGAGGAGGTGGAGGACTGAGAAAGGGAAGAAGGGAGGAATAGGAGAAGGATATAATATTAGTAGGAATTTGAGGAGGAGGAGGAGGAGGAGGAGGAGGAGGAGGAGGCAAGAAAGCTCCAAAAGCAGTAAGCCGCTTATGAAAACTTTAAAAACATGCTTGAGAGAGAGAGAGAGAGAGAGAGAGAGAGAGAGAGAGAGAGAGAGAGAGAGAGAGAGAGAGAGAGAGAGAGAGAGAGAGAATGAAAGATAAAAAATACGTTAATAATCAGATACGAGAAAAAGATAATAAAATAAATCAGTTGAAAGAAGCCAAGAGGATTTTCGCAATATGAAATTATAATCCAAAACAACAAAGAAAAAAAAACATAGATTAAAGAAAACTGGACAAAACACAAACAGCAAGTCGCCACCATTTATGCACTAAAAAAAAATAAAAAAAAAAAAGACGAGAAGAATAAGACATACGTACAATGATGATAAATTAGGGATAAAAGAAAAACACACAAAAAAAATACAGCGAAGAAAGGGTAATAATGAAGCGTTAATGATAATGAAGAGGAGGCAAAGTGAAAAGTGTGAGGAGGAGGAGGAGGAGGAGGAGGAGGAAGCAGAAGACAAGGACGAATGAATGGAGGAAAAAGGGAACTGTCAGAGGAGCGGAGAGGGAACAGCAAAGGCAATAATTAATGGAAGAGAAATAACTGCATGACGGACAGCCTTGAGAGGAGGAAGAGGGAGGGAAAACAAGGTGGAAGAAGAGCAAACAGACAAACACGAACGTAGATGACAAAAGAGAAACAGATGGAAAAATAATATCGGTACGGAAGAAGAGAAAGGAGGAGGAGGAGGTGGAAGGAGAAGAGGAAAGAGAAGAGAAAGGAGGAGGAGGTGGTGGAAGGAGAAGAGGAAAGAGAAGAGAAAGGAAGAGGAGGAGGTGGAAGGAGAAGAGGAAAGAGAAGAGAAAGGAGGAGGAGGTGGAAGGAGAAGAGGAAAGAGAAGAGAAAGGAGGAGGAGGAGGTGGAAGGAGAAGAGGAAAGAGAAGAGAAAGGAGGAGGAGGAGGAAGAAGCAGAAGACAACAACGAAGAAGAACAAGAACAAGAACAAAAAGGAAAGAAAAGAACAAGAACAAGAAAAATAATAGAAAACAAAAAAGAAAAAAACAAAGAGAAGAAGAAGAAAAAGAAGAAGATGGAGAATAAAAAAGAAGAAAAAGGGAAGAAAAAGAAAAGGTAGAAAAAGAAGGAAAGAAAGAAAAAGAAAATGAGAAAGAAAACGGAGTAGTAACAGTTGAAGAAAATTAATAAACAAAGAAAAACGAGAAGAAAGGAAACAAGACAGACGGGAAGAGAGAAACAAACGAGAGAAAATGTAAAGAAAATCTGACACGAAATACGACAATAATATGTGATTGATGCGAGTTAAATTCCATACTAAATTTCTCTTATCATGTGTGTTAACTTATATTACGTATTTTCATATTTTCTGGGTAACAAATTTTTGGATTGATTTTCTGATTGTGACAAAAATTGTAACCTAATCACTACTTCATCATCATCATCATCATCATCATCATTATCATCATCATCATCATATTTTTCCCTTACTGCTTCCCTCTTCTTTTTCGATTTCCATATTATTTTCCTCGTATATTTCTCGTCTTTATCCTACTTCTTGCCCTTCTCGTCCTCCTCCTCCTCCTCCTCCTCCTCCTCTGCCTTCTCTTCTTCGTTTTCTTTTACTCCACTTTTTTATTTCTTGAACCTGACCTCCTCCTCCTCCTCCTCCTCCTCCTCTTCTTCTTCTTCGTAATCTCTTTTACTTCTCTTCTTCTTTTTTTCTTCCTTGATTTAATTAATCTGGCCTCTTCCTCCTACACCTTCTCCTCCTCCTCCTCCTCCTTCTCCTCCTCCTCCTCCTCCTCTTCTTCCTTCTCCTCCTCCTCGTAAATATGTTCGTTGGTTAATAGGACATTACGGGGGTACTGAACTTTTCTAAAGGTATTCAAGTACCTTAACAAGTTCAGTTTCGTTGATCACCTCGAGATTATTAACTTCAAACTAACCCGGAAACAAGAAATAACGGTCTACCAATCCTAGCAAAGAAATGTAACACAGACTTCGGCAGTTTCTTTTCTTTTTTCTATTCTCAAACCGAGTCATCCGTCAGTAAGGCAAGCAGACAGCATCACCATCAACTGTTAACCCTTTCTGTTGCCTGCTCTTCTATGTTTCAGTGTTTTCTTCTCCTCTGTCGCTCCTATGTCATCTTCTTATACTTATTTACTTGTTTCTTCTTCCTTGCATCTGACCTTCTCCTCCTCTTCAGCTTCCCACTCCCTCCTCTTTCCCCTCCAACTCCTCCTTCAACTTCTCCACCAAATCCTCCTATTCCTCCTCCTCCTCCTCTTTCTCCTTCTCCTCTTTCTCTTCCTTCTCCTCCTCCTCCTTCGCCTCCTCCTCTTTCTAATTCCTCCTACCTCCTCCGCGATACCCCTCTTCCTTCCCCCGCGCCCTCGCCTCCCAGCCTAACCTCAATGTGAAAAATGAGAGGAAAGTAAGTTACCCCAACAATTTTCCACACGCTCTCGGAGGCGAGGAAACCCGAAGGTGTAAATTAAAGCGAATTAATCAAGTTACCTCAGTTTCTTACCTTTATTTCCTGGCCGGCCAAGACGAGTCACTGCGCTGGTTGGTTATTGCAGGCGGCGAGTGAGTTAAGGTGTGTGTGTGGGGGGGGAAGGGGGGGAGATGTGTATGTGCTTGTGTGTGGGAAGGGGGAGGGGGGCCGTGTGTGTGTGTGTGTGTGTGTGTGTGTGTGTGTGTGTGTGTTTGTGTTTATTGTGGTAATGATTGGAACAAAAATACGTAGTGATGGTAATGAGAAGAAGAAGAAGAAGAAGAAGAAGAAGAAAAAGAAAAAGAAAAAGAAAAAGAAGACGAAGACAAAATGATGATGATGATGATGAAGAGGAAGAAGAAGAAAAAAAGAAACAGAAGAAGAGGAGGAAGAAAAGAATAAGATGACGTAGAATTCTGTAGCATAACTATTATCGGAGCAATTTTGAAGTTCCTAAAATCCAAGTCAGTCCCAGATAAAAAAAAAAAAAAGATAAAACCTAAAAATGATAACTCCAGCACTAAAGACGAAAACTGAAAAAAACAGCTAAGAGAAAAAGTCTTCCAAAGTGATAAAAAAAAACACGTCAACTTAGAGCAGAAGATGAGTGGGGCGGACCAAAAGAAAAATGTTACTGACTTCCTTGACCAACTTTACCTTCCCTTCCGCCCCCTAAAAATAATATACCTGAGTCGGCTTCTCTTTCCACACCTGTTACCTTCCCTTTCCTTTACCTCCTACCCTCCCTTTCCCTCCCTATACCTTTCTCTCCATGTACCTTTTGCTTCTTTCTGTTAATTCTCTTTTCTATACCTCTCTTTCCTTCTACCATTTCTTCCTCTTACCCCCTTGTCCTTGTCCTTGTCCTTCCTTTTCCCTTTTTTTTCCTTCCTGTTCACTCGCTTTTCCATATCTCTCTCTTTCCTTCTACCATTTCTTCCTCTTGCCCCCTTGTTCTTGTTGTTTCTCCTCTCTTTTTTTTTCCTTCCTTTTCATTCGCTTTTCTTTACTTCTTTCTTTCCTTCTATCCTTTCTTCCTTTTATCCTCTTGACCTTCTTTCCTATACCCCTCCCTCTCCTCTTTTCCCCTTCTACCTAAAGCCTTTCCCTTTTACTTCTCTCTTAACAAAAAGTCCGCACCCTCCCTTTTTATCTTTTATCTTTTTTTTCCTTATCCACTTACCCTCTTCCTCCTACGTACACTTCTCCTATCCTCTATTCTTTTATCTAGAAAATACCGCTTCCTCTCATATTTCTCTCTCCATTCCTTTCGCCTATAAAATATCCCCTTTTTCATTTTTATATTCTTTATTTGTTCATCTTTATATATTCTCAGCCTTTTCCTCCTCTTCTTCATTCCTTCTTTATCTCCCCTTTTAGCTGCTTTTCACTTCATCCATTATTCATTTTCTTGTCCTTTTCACTCCCTTCGTTTCCTATCCGGGCCTTCATTTGTCTTTTATACCTTTCAATTTCTTCCCTCCATTCTCTGATTCTCACTTGTTTATTTCCTTTTAGACGCGTTTCATCCTATTCTTAACCCTTTCCTGTTCTCCGTCTCCCTTTCCTCTCCTTTCCTACATTGTCAGTTCTCCCTCGTCTTCCGTTTCCCTTCGCATTCTCTTCTTCCCTCGTCCTTTCTCATCCCGTCCTCTCTCTCTTCCCGTCTCTCTCTACAACTTTAATTACGTCGCTCAGCAGCCGCCCGGGTTGATGTACCGTCCATCATGCCCTTCCCTCCACTCTGGCCACTCACTGTCAAGACGATGTTGTTGGCGAGCAAGTACAACACCAACACTGCTACGCCAAGAAAACCATCATAGTAGTAGTAGTAGTAGTAGTCTTCTGTATGAGTTTTTTTCCAGTATTTCTTAAGCTGAGTAAATATATAATAGTATACCCAAGGAAAAGCTGTTATTTATGAAGTCTACGTATGGAAATAAATATGGCTGGAACTTTGAAATCCCGTGTTCACATGAGCCTTGAAAAATAAAGAGTATACCGTCGCCTCGGAAAATAAAAGAGCACGTAAACCGCCCCACAGATGCAGAGGCGTCATAATAGAGTGAGTCGCATAACGCAGCCCCGGGTCGCCGCGTCGCCTCGCTCACCGGCCGGGGCGCACCGATGGCTTATTTTCTGTACTAATGAGTGAATCCGCTTTGCAGGACGATGATAAAGGTACTGCATTACCGGCTAACGAGCGACGCGGGAAGCACCGGCGGGGGATGGATGATGGCATTAACGGTGGCGGTGATGATGATGATGATGATGATGATGATGATGATGATGATGATGATGATGATGATGATGAAGGGTGGTAATTATAATGATGAGGATGAGGATGATGGTAGTGTTAGTGGTATTAATGAAAGTAATAATAAAGATGGTGATGGCGATGATAGTAATAATAATAACGATAATAATAACGATAATAATAATGATGATAATAATAATAGCAGTAAAAATGATGAGACAAATCAATGTTAACGTAAATTTTTTTTTTTACAGCAAAGGAGACAGCTCAAGGGCACAAAAAAATAAAACAATAATGAAAAAAAAAGCCCGCTACTTACTGCTCCTAAAAAGATTACAGAGTGGCCGAAAGAGAGGTCAAGTGGGGTGTTAATGTGTTTGTCTGTTTGTTTCTTTGTTTTGCTCCACAAGACACAATGACAAACAATTTACCAACCATTAAACAAACATTTATACAAACAAACAAACAAACAGCAAAACGAAACGCGGAAATGCAGACGTATGAGGACGAAGAAAAAAAAAAAAGGACCCGTAAATAAAACGTTGCTTGTAATTAAACTATAAATGAAGTAACCACCGTAATGTAACGCCGTGGAAAACACTCGCCGCGGCCGCCACCAACAATAACATTACGACGCGTCCGAAAACTATGACGACAAACTAGCCCCATAAAATTGCGTCCCCCGGGTTTTATGAAGGCTATAAATCGTGAAACACTCCCTCAGGAACACTATGTAGAAAAGAGGCACCATATGAACCATTATTTATAAAGCCGCCGCAATAACACCTGATATTTATGGTGCATTTTTGGTATCGCTGATGATTGTAATGATAATGATGATGATGATGATGATGATGATAATAGCATTCGTTCTATTGATGATACACTAGCTAGCATCACAACCTCACTGATTAGCCGCCGTTTATTACACACACACACACACACACACACACACACACACCGTAGCATAATGTAACACACTCTTCCTAAATTAATACTATGCCCTCAGAGAACTGGGATATTAAAAAAAAATAGCAATAGTAATTTCACTTAAAACGAAAAGTTGGAGCAGAATATATTTTTTTCAAGGAAGTTTGTCAGAGAGAGAGAGAGAGAGAGAGAGAGAGAGAGAGAGAGAGAGAGGATTACTTGCTTCTAATATAAAACTAATCTTCGGAAACTTTGAGAGCGAGTTTATGACGGGGGGGGAAAACAAAATATTAAGAAAAATACGAACTTCATTTATTATCACAGTGAATCTTGGAGTGGCCGGAAAGTTCACGGCTATAATGTACGACTTTTATATTCCGTGTGTTGGTTCTGATTCTTTTTACCGTCAAACTTTTAAAACTGGTGCAGGAAGAGAGAGAGAGAGGTGGTGTTGTTTTGTTATTATTGTTTTGTTATATGTTGTTGTTTATGATGATTTTGCTTTTGTTGTTGTTAGTTTCATCCTTGTTGTTATTGTTGTTTTTGTTCTTTTTGTTGTTGTTGTTCTTCTTTTTCTTTTTCTTCTTCTTTTTCGTCTTCCTCTTTTTCTTCTTCGTCTTCTTCTTCGTCTTCTGCTCCTTCTTTTTCTTCTTTCTTTTCTCTCATTCCCTTCCTTTCTTTTCCGCTCCTTCATTTTATTCATCGTCGTCGCCATCATCATCGACTAATTTTAACTCTTTATTAATTTCACTTTTCATTCCCCTTCCTCGTCTTCCATAACGTGACTCGCATTATTTAGACAGTTGTCCAGCTAAGTTACAGAAGATGCCTCGTTTGATAGCGTCACCATCAATCACCTTCACCGCCACGGCCTTTGTTACCCTCACCATCGTCATTATCACTCATTATCATCGTTATTATTATTGTATCATCATTGTTATTTTTCATTGTTTCTCTGTATCTCGTGATGATGTCTTTTTCTCCTCTAATATCAGCATTGATCTCATTATCCGTTTTCTCATCATCATTCTTATCATTTTTGTTTTGAGTATTTTCTCCTCGTTGTCTTTGTTTTTCTTCGTGATGGTCTTACTGTTATTTTCATTGTCTTATTTATTCTCATTTCTAATCGTATGCCTTCGACCGTCCATTCTTTTTAGACTCATTTACCATTTCTCCCCGTCATTATGCATCTGGGCCGTACAACTTTTCCTCTCCTTCTACGTGTCATTCCAAATTTCTGACGTTCGCCTCTCTTACTCCTCTCATTTCTCCACCCTTTCTTTCCATCTCTTCAGGTTGTTTTCCTCATCATCAACTGGCACAGGGTTCTTGTCTATCATTTTACGAACGCTTATATTCCTCTTCGCCAGGTATCATTTCTTCTGTCATTTCTTTTAGGTTTCTGTGTGCGCCATAAACATCGTCTTCGCCAAGGAGAAATGCGGGAGCCTGTTGGTCTGTGCATGCGGATGTCTTGTTTTGTGGTAACCCGACGAAGAGAGAGAGAGAGAGAGAGAGAGAGAGAGAGAGAGAGAGAGAGTCATTCAGTTATTTATTCAGTCAGTCAGTAAGTCAGTCAGTCAGTCACTTAGCTAGTTATTCAGTCAGTTAGTCAGCTAGTCAGTCGGTCAGTGTGACAGTGAGCCAATCAGTTAGGCAGTTAGATAGTCAGTCAGTAAGTCAGTTAATTAGTCGGTCAGTTAATTAGTCAGTCAGTGAGATAGGTAATTAGGTAGTTTGGTAGGTAGTGAGCTAGTTCGTGGGTGAGCGAGTTAGTCAGTCAGTAAGTCAGTCACTCACTCACTCACTCACTCAGTCGGTCGGTCACTCAGTCGGTCGGTCACTCAGTCGGTCGGTCACTCAGTCAGCTCACACCATTATCCCCGCAAGAGCTTATCAGTTGTATTACTTCCTCCCTCCCACGTCCCTACACGCCGCCACACGGGTCCATGACACACGAGAGGGCGCGGAGAACAAATAGAAAATAGCCAATGAAAACAGTTGAATAATTTAGCATGGAGTGTTGTTGACTGCGCCGCGGATGGATGGCTGTTTTCCTATTTTGCTGGATGCTGTGTTGTTTACTGAGTGTTGTTGTTGTTGTTTTTGTAGAGGTTGATGACACACGATAAGAAAAACAATGTATAAAGGGAGCGTTTGTGTATATTTGGAAATGGAAGAAAATGGTTTTGATTTAATTGTGTGTTTGTTTGTTTGTTTTATTTCTTACCCCTTCATCATTTTGTTCTATTTGTCTGTCATCCGTTGTTTTGTTTTAATTCTTTGTTTGTTTGTTTGTTTTATTTCTTACCCCTTCATCATTTTGTTCTATTTGTCTGTCATCCGTTGTTTTGTTTTGTGAAAGGTCAGCGAGAGTGAAAGTATAAAGAGTTGGTATGTGAGAATTGTAGGAGAAAATGATGCTGTTCTCTTTTACGTATTGGTTATTCCTGAAGTTATTGATTTTTTTTTTACTTTTTCATTCGTTTTGTTTTGTTTTTATATAGATTACAAACATAAGGATAAGCGGAACTCCACTTTTTTTTCCTTTTTTTCTTTTCTTTCTATTTATTTATTTTTTTTACATCAAAGGAGACGGCTCAAGGGCAACAAAAAGAGTGCAAAAACAAGAAAAGCCCGCTACTCGCCGCTCCCATAAAAGACAAAAGTATAGAGGGGTCAATTTCGGGTGGAGAGGTGTCTTGATCTATCTGCTTATCTGTATCAATCTATCTCCATCGATCTTTCTCTCTCACTTACCAACATAACACATCTACTCAGCTTTTTCTTACCTTTTCTTCCCCATCTCCCTCGTTTTCTTTATCTTCCGCCTCGTCAAAAAAAGGAAGCTCCCCCTCAAATCACAGGCGGGTCGGTTTACAATGCCTCGAGGGAAGCCTCCGATAATGATCCTACGTACGCCTCAACAACCTTCCCCCAATCCTCCTCTCCCCCTCCTACTCCCGTCCCTTTCCCCTATCCTCCCCTGCCCTGACATATCCCATTCCCTCCTCTGCCTGCCCCATCCCCTCTCACTCACTCTCCCTTCTCCCCTCCCCTTCCCCTATCCTCCCCTGCTCTGACATATCCTATCCCCACCCCTGCCTTCCCTATTCCTTCTCCCTCCCTCTCCCCTCTCCTTCCGCTCCCCTCCCCTACCCTGACACAACGCATTCTCATTTCCCGTCATCTTATCCTCCTCCTTTTTTTTTCCTGTAATACTTCCTCTTCTAAATAAGGTAAGAAAAGGCAGGTAGGTCGTAGGCTTAGTGGGGAACGCTACTACATCACGGGAAATATAGAGAGAGATCTTGTATGTCATCTTCATCATCATCATCATTATTGTTTCATCACTTCCGTTTTTGTTTTGTTTTCCCTTTCGACTCCTGGGCACGAATTCTCAAACACTTCTGAGCATTGTCATCATCATCCCTTCATTATTAACGTCTTTTTTTTCCTTCTGGACTCTTGCCACGTAACCTCTAACACTTCTGAGCCTTAGGACATCCATTTGAACAGGCTGTCTTAAAAGCTGTAGCCAGTTCCATGACCCTAGTGGTAGTCTGGCAAGGTTTCTGCTTCATGAACGGGGAAACATTCATAAGAACTCTGCTAAACTTCCCTGTAGCCTTTGGAAATAGTCGTAATGAGACCACCTATTTGAAAAGGCTGTGGTAGAAGCTTTAGGCAATACCATGACCCTAGTGGTAGTCTGACAAGGTTTCTGCTCCATGAACGAGGAAAACACTCATAAGAACTCTGCTAAACTTTCCTGTAGCCTTTGGAAATAGTCGTAATGAGTCCAACTATTTGAAAAGACTGTGGTAGAAGCTTTAGGCAATACCATGACCCTAGTGGTAGTCTGACAATGCTTCTGCTCCATGAACGGGGAAAACACTCATCAGAACTCGGCCACTCCTCTTCGCCTTAGCATCTGAACCCATCATCTCACCAACTCACTCACTTTCACCCACTTCTTAACCTTACGCAATACTCACATGCTCTCTGTTCTTTCTTCAGCTTACCCACCATCCTTTCTAATTCATCATCTCGTCTCTTGTCACTTTATCTTCCCCGTAGCTTTTGAAAATAGTCTTCAAAGTCGATAAAGAAAACGCGATATTTGGGGTTGCGAACTTTGGAAGGTAAGACTGAAATAAAGTCCATAAAGAAAACGGGATATTTGGGGTTGCGAATTTTGGAAGGTAAAACTGAAATAAAGTCCATAAAGAAAACGGGATATTTGGGGTTGCGAACTTTGGAAGGTAAAACTGAAATATAGTCCATAAAGAAAACGGGATATTTGGGGTTGCGAATTTTGGAAGGTAAAACTGAAATAAAGTCCATAAAGAAAACGGGATATTTGGGGTTGCGAATTTTGGAAGGTAAAACTGAAATAAAGTCCATAAAGAAAACGGGATATTTGGGGTTGCGAATTTTGGAAGGTAAAACTGAAGTAAAGTCCATAAAGAAAACGGGATATTTGGGGTTGCGAATTTTGGAAGGTAAAACTGAAATAAAGTCCATAAAGAAAACGGGATATTTGGGGTTGCGAGCTTTTGAAGGTAAAACTGAAATATTAACGAGAGCCCAAGGTTTGAGAGTACGGGTTCAGACTGGTCCTCCCACACACGCCAACGCACGGGTCTCAACAGCACTTGCCCTTCACTCGGCGTATTTCACCGCCATCACTTTTTGTATGCTCCAGCACCCTCGTTTCTGCGTCAACCTTCTGTCCTCCTCCGTATCGCCTTACCTGTGTTACCTGTGTGGCTTTTGTGTCCCGTATGCTCGTTACCGCCAAATGATATTGGTCTCAAGGTTTACATTCTGGTTTTTTTTATCAATGGGTCGGCTTACTCCTATTTTTCAAGACGACGGTTTACTCTTTTTCTTTTCTCGGCAACTGCTTACTTTATGACCTTCTAAAGCTCCTATTAGTATGGGATTTCAAAGTTGCAGCTATGATATTGGTTTCCATATGTAGGTAATATAACTACTACTACTACTACTACTACTACTACTACTACTACTGCTTCTACTACTACTACTACTACTACTACTACTACTACTACTACTACTACTACTACTACTGCTACTACTACTTTCGAAGACATACGTTAAACTTTTTATGTGCCGTACGTGCGCGTCCTAACATCTTTTTTTTTTTTTTTTTACAGCAGAGGAAACAGGTAAGGGGTAAACAAAATAACAGAAAACCCCGCTAAGTGCTGCTCCTATGAAAGAGAATAGCGTAAAGTGGTAGAAGGGAGGTCAATTTTGGATGGAGAAGTGTCGTTGTATTCGTTTCTTGATAGCCTATCGTTGCTGTTCTGAAAAAGACTAGAAAATGCAAAGGTAGTCTCTTGGAGCTCGTGTACCTGTGCCCACAAATACCAAGATCTTACACATGTTACCAGCATCTACGTTATTTTATTTCCTTGTCTCTCTCTGTGTCAATCTATCCATTCTTTTATCTGTATCCATATGTCACCATCAATCTTTCTCTCTCTCTTGCGCACACTTTTCTTATGCCCATCATCCATCATATTATCAGCATCTACGATCTATCCATTCTTTTATCTGTATCCATATGTCTCCGTCAATCTTTTTTCTCTCTCTCATGCGCACATTTTTCTTATCTCCATCATCAACCAGATTTCCAGAGCCTCATTATCCCACTCAGCCTCCTGGATATCGCCCCTCGACCTCATTTTTCCCTCTCCGCCATCCACACGCAATAAAACTTAACAGTCTTTCGCCGTCCCACACGATAAACTTTTTTCTTAGTCTGCAAACATCCATAGGTATTTTGCACACACACCCTGCACACTCAATTCACACACACACACACACACACACACACACACACACACACATACACTGCTTATCATTAATATCATTCCAGACATTCTCTTTTCCTCCTCACAACACTATCGCTTCTGGGGTCCCTACACTCGTCTTCCCCTTACAAGTCTTCCTCTTTATCTCACGCTTCTGTGCCTTCTTTCTGATAGCCTTTTTTTTTACGTCTTCGCCTGTGGCGCCAGTAGGCTTGTTTGGAGGGGCCTGATGGTATGGCCCAGCCCATTATGGCGCAGGCAAGTGTTTATAGTAGCGCCATCTTGCATTGGCTCATGCTGCCCTCCCGGAGCTCATCTTTAATCCTAGAATCTAGAGTCCGGGTTGATAGGTGGTCTTCTGGACAGCATGTGGGTAGTCTTAGGCCACTAGGCGGCGGCTGAACAATCCCAGCTTGGTGTCACCTGGCGGGACGCGAACCTCTGAACGCGGCGCCGTCATGCTATTCACTCAGCCACCGCCTTGCACAACAGTCAGGTATTCCCCCCTACTGCATGTCTTTCACCTAACATACCTTATCCTATCTACTTCATATTACTGTCTCCTGTCGCTTTATCTTCTATCTCTATCACAACTTACTTGCTTAACCTCCTCTTTCCTCTCTCGTCACCTTACCTAAGCTCTCTCACGGCTCTTGCTCCACCTCACTCTTTTATCCCTCATCTCGTAACCTAACCTCATACCATCGTCTCCCTTGATCGTCCCCAGCCCATCTATCGTCACCTAACCTCATACCATCGTCTCCCTTGATCGTCCCCAGCCCATCTATCGTCACCTAACCTCATACCATCGTCTCCCTTGATCGTCCCCAGCCCATCTATCGTAACTAACCTCATACCATCGTCTCCCTTGATCGTCCCCAGCCCATCTATCGTAACTAACCTCATACCATCGTCTCCCTTCATCGCCCCCAGGCCATCTACTCTCCCGCATCTCTTCTCAAAGCATAAATCCCCCATTATCTCAAAACTCAAAGTACCCGTCATCTGCAAACAGGATTAGTAAGCCATTATCATATTTTTTACCCGTTTCTCCCTCCCATTCTTCCTTCCTTCCTTCCTCTCTCGTCTCACCTCACCGTATACCTTCCAACCTTCCTTCCTCCTCCTCCTCCCTCACTCCCTCTCCCTGAAATATCTTCCAGAACTTCCCATTAACAGAGGAAGGGACTGTACGCCTCCCTCCTCCCTCCTCCTCCCTCACACCTGGCACACTTTAATCGACGTAATTATCAAGAAAAATTATCGTCGTGTCTCTTCCAGTAGCACGCGCGGCAAAGAAGGCTATAAAAAGGGTTGGTGCTGATGCTCGTTTTCTTTTTTGTCTTTTTTGAGGGGGAGCATCAGCCGGTTGTGTTGTGGATAATAGGTCGAACTGCTGCTAGTCTGCCCGGGTAAGTGGGTCTGGTAGTTGAGGGTGCCCTAATTAAGCTAGTAGTAGTAGTAGTAGTAGTAGTAGTAGTAGTAGTAGTAGTAGTAATAGTAGTAGTAGAAGTAATAGTAGAGGAAGAGGAGGAGGAGGAAGAGGAAGAGGAAGAGGAAGAGGAAGAGGAAAAGAAAGAAAGAAAGAAAGAAAGAAAGAAAGAGAGAGAATAGAGAGAGAGAGAGAGAGAGAGTTTATGTATGTTGTTGTTGTTTTTTCTCCTCCTTTTCTATAGTTTTGGAAAGAATGTAACTATAGAGTTTTTTTTTCTCTCTCGTTCATCTAAGTCGCACGGAATAACGTAAGTTCCCCGTAATTATCGTTGTAATAATTTCATTTTAATACCTGTTAGTGCTCCCTCATTACTTGTTGCATGTAATTATTTCTTGCGCCATCATCACCACCACCACCACTACAACCACCACCACCATCACCACCATCACCACCACCACCATCACCAACACCACCATCACCACCACCATCACCACCACCATCACCACCATCACCATCACCAACACCACCACTACAACCACCACCACCATCACCACCACCACCACCACCACCATCACCAACACCACCATCACCACCAACACCAACACCACCACCAACACCACCAACACCACCAACACCACCAACACCACCAACACCACCACCAACACCACCAATACCACCAACACCACCATCACCACCAACTCCACCACCATCACCACCACCATCACCAACACCACCAACAACAACAACAACACCAACACCAACACCACTACAACCACCACCACCACCACCACCACCACCACCAACAACAACAACAACAACAACAACAACAACAACAACAACAACAACAACAACAACAACAACAACAACAACAACACCTCCATCACCACCACCACCATCAGTAGTGTCGCTAAAATTGATAGTAAATGTGAGAGGAAAAAGAAGAAGAAGAAGAAGAAAGAATTAAGAACGAAAAAGAACAAGAATAAGAATAAGACCAAGAACAAAAACAAAAACAACAATAAGAACAAGAGCAAGAACAGGAACAACAAGAACCACAACAATAGAACAGCAAGAAGAGAAAAAAAAAAAAGAGGAGGAGGAGGAAGACGAGTACTAAGAATCATCCCACCACTACAAAATACCTTCTTCTATTGACAAACGAGTGCGTCATAGGCTCACATATCACCTTATAACAGCTCTTCCTCTCCTTACCTTTGACCCCCAAGCGGAACCCACCTCCTCGAACTCACCTTTGCTCTCCTCATCCTCATCCACTTACCTGTTCTCACCTTCCTCTCATTAGCTCACGTTACGACAGGCCCGGCTTACCCTCACCTCTCATTTCTCCTCTCTTACCTTTTAGCACATACTCATTTTCTTTTCTTTTTTATGGTCCTTTTATGGTTCCCTCTCCGCCCTCCTCGGCTTTTTCTCTCACTTCATATATCTCGGTTTTCTCTGCTTTTCCTCCCAGTCATTTCTCAGCCTTTCTCCCGCCCTCTGTGTTTGATTCCCTCGTTTCTTACTGACTTCATTTTTCTCCCCCGTCGAAGTTTTCAAGTGCCATTGTCTTACTCTCTAATTTTCAAGTCGTTTTCTCCCGCTGGGCTCGCATTTCTTCAGAGTTTCCTTCTTTCTCTTGACTGACTGTGCGTGTGTGTGTGTGTGTGTGTGTGTGTGTGTGTGTGTGTGTGTGTGTGTGTGTGTTTCCTCTCATTTTCTTGCGTCTTTCAATTTGTTTCATTCTTACTGTTTCTGTTTGTTTGTTTTCTTGGTTTTCATTATTCTCTTAGACCGCTCCTCCACTGTCTTCCGTAACATGATTTTTCTCTTCTATCTCCCTCTCTTTCTTATTCTCTGTCGCTTTTTAACCATTCTTTCACTCTCTTACGTAACATGCTTTTTCCCTTCCATCTCCCTCTTTTCCTTTTTCTCTGTCTCTCTTTAACCATTCTTCCACTGTCTTTCGTAACATACTTCTCTTCCATCTCTCTCTTTTCCTTTTTCTCTGTCTTTCTTTAACTATTCTTCCACTGTCTTACGTAACATGCTTCTTCTCTTCCATATCTCTCTTGTTTTTCTTGCTTTTCACTATTATCTTAAACCTTTCTTCCACTGTCTTACGTAACAGACCCCTCTTTTATTTCCTTCTTTTACTTTTTTCCTAGCTCCCTTAACCCATTTCTCCATTATCTTCCGTAACGTTCTGCTTCTTCTCCTCCATCTCCCTCTTCTACTTTTTCCTCTATCCCATTGTCTGCTAAAAAGTACACCACACGTAACATGCTCCTCATCCGTCTCTCTCGTTTACTTTTTTCCCTATCCCGCTCGCTAAAAAGTACACCAAGACCCTAAGGAAAGAAAAAGAAAAACGCCGAGGAGGGAGAAAGAGAGAGTGTTCCAGCCCGAGAAGTTTACCTTAACCAAGCTCTCCGGGTCGCTTTCAGATGGAGTATGACGACGGAGCCTTTCTTCCTTTCATCCGGGCCAATTATCGAGTCAGACGTATCCTTGTATTTACATTCCAGGATAATAGAAAAGTAAATAGCAAGGCCAGGCAGGCAATTTCCTGTGCAACTTTATTACTACAGGGAATCTAATCGCGTTCATCGAATCATTAAACGAGTGACTGTGTTTTTATCTTAATTCTCATTTTGTTATATGTTAATTTTGTATTCGTTGATAACATTTTACACACACATCTAAAGGGTTAGTTATACATGAAACGTGGCCATTTACGGTGATATATTGCCTGATATGTATATAACAGACATTGTATGCCATTGCACATAACATTTTTTCATTCTCCATAAAGGCATACCTACGCTTTACGCTTGATCGTGACGCACAATTCCAAGCACTGAAATCCTCTCTTTCAAAGCCCGCCCTCGCTATGTGGGCGTCACGAGTTTAATCCAGCAACCAGTATCGTGTAGCTTTCAAAGAGCAGCTTGTCTGGTTCACATGAGCGGCGTACTCTGTGTACAGCCTGGCGTTCTCTTGCAACACTCGACACCTTTTGTGGGCTCCGTGAAGCGCCTAGGGTCTCCTTTATCACAAGTGGGAAAACAACCAGGGGCAGTGCGACGATTGGAAAAAAGCTATCGCCGCGCACCCACAGCCAAGATCTAAATAAAGGGAGGTCGAACTAAGCGCACCTTTGAGCTCACGCACCTGGTTTCCACTTAAAAGCGTGACAGTGACCTCATTCGCTCGTTACGTACTACTTGTAAACTGATATTATAGCGACGCCCGACTTTCACCACGCTACTGCTGGAACTGAATAAACAGGTATAGAAGTCCGTCACTCCGACAAACCGAAGACACAGAATAGCGAAGCGTAATCCTGCACTTCTATTACATCGTGTACGCCCAAGAGCACACATAGAGTTCTCCCTTTCTATGGCTCACACGACACAAAAAAGCATTCCATTAGAAGTAGTAGTAGTAGTAGTAGTAGTAGTAGTAGTAGCAGACAACATTACTAGAGCATCATCCATATAATCCCAAACAATACATATAAAAATACTCCCTTCGAATGTTTGCCCTCCGTCATTGTCATGGCTGAAAACTTTGAAATTGGAGTTCGCGGAGAGGCGGCGACAAGTTGACTCGGGACTCGGCTGGCGGACGTGAGGAGGGCGTGCCGTCATTATTCATTTATGAGGTTATTAAGCTCTCGATATTCCTTGAGTCGGCGGCCGCAACAGGTCTGCAGACGGAGAACCTATCGTACCGGAGCGTTTCGTGACCCAGATCGTATCATTGCTACCTTCCCACTCGTCTTAACTCACACTTCACCTTACCTCCCCCCTCTCCTCACCTCCACCTCCGTCCCTCCACCCAAAACAACAAATACCCACCTCAATAACAGAAGGAGGCAAAGAACAAACTATACCAGCCATCTTGAGTATCGTATCATCGTCCCTCCACCCAAAACAACAAATACCCACCTCAATAACAGAAGGAGGCAAAGAACAAACTATACCAGCCATCTTGAGTAGTTTCAAAGCCATGTAAATGAAGGCACTGACCTGAAGAGAGAGCTACCTGCGTGTGTTTCTCTAATGTGTAAAATACCTCTGCGGTTTGCTTGCGCGTCTGGCAGTCGTGTGTATTAAGTCATTTTGGCAGCAAGCAGCCACGCGCATAATATATCTTGACTTAGGAAATGATGACGGATGAACCTCAGGTATTCCAAGCGTCGAGTTTATACGTTTATGCTGAGAAGAAGACGACGAAGCGAACACAAGGGAGGAAAGAAATGGAAAAAAAAAAAACAGGAAGAAGAAAAAAAATAAAAAGCAGCAGAACAAGAAGCGAGAGAAAAGGTGGAATACGAGAAAGTACAAATCGCAAAGGAACAGGAGAGAAAACAGGAAGAAGAAGTAAAGATCAAATCGGCAGAACAAGAATGAGAACAAAAATAGCGAGAGAAAAGATGGAATACGAGAAAGAACAAATCGCAAAGGAACAGAAGAGAGAAAACAGGAAACATACGTAAAGATAAAAGCAGCAGAACAAGAACGAGAATAAAAAGAACGAGAAAAAATGTGTAATACGAGAGAGAACAAATGCTGGAAAACAGGAAAAGTGGAGCTGCAATTTTTTCCTAGCATGTCAGTGAGAGAGAGAGAGAGAGAGAGAGAGAGAAAAGAATACGAAGAAGGAAAAGCAGAAAAAACAATAAGAACAAAAAGAACAAGAAAAAGGTGGAACGTGAGAAAGAACAAAAGCTGAGAAACGAAAAAAAATGGAACTTTAATCGTGTTAGCATGTCAGAGAGAGAGAGAGAGAGAGAGTTGCTGTTGTATAATTTGCTTGCTGAAATAAGAATGTCCGAGCTGGAGAGCGTTCCAATATTAGAGCCTGGAGGGGTTCATGTTTATGGAGGACGAGGAGCTAGCGGCGAGGGCGAGGCGGGAGGGGCGAGGGGGGGAGGGGGGAGGGGGAGGCGGGGGGAGGGAGGGGAGGGGAGGGGCAAGGGTGCAGATTATGAGGCTGGGTGAGAGAGAGAGAGAGAGAGAGAGAGAGAGAGAATGGAATAAAGAAAGAAAGTGTGCAAGGAATGTTATGAATTGAAAGAGAGAGAGAGAGAGAGAGAGAAAGAAACAAAGGAGTAAATGGATGGAAGAAAGAAAGAAAGAAAAAAAGAAAGAGTATATGGAAGGAAATAAAGAGAGAAATAGTGCAAGAAATGTTACGAGGAGAGAGAGAGAGAGAGAGAGAGAGAGGTAATATGCTTACACAGAATTTCCCCTCCACACATCCATGCATATGACATTACGTATTATTATTAAATGTTTCTGTTGCTGTCGTTGTTGTTATAAGTCTACGGTATTATCCTGCCGTATTTTACTTGCCTTAATTTTCATGCTAAGTTAATTTCCACTATAAGTTTACGTTTATTTCGGCAACTTCTGTCCGCCCTCCCTTACCTGTTATCAGAAACTCAATAGGAAAGTAGATAAATTGATCGAGTAATTGATAGATAGACAAATTGTTCCATTCATTAATTTCTTCATTCATGTTTATATTCAACGCTTTATCAGCAAATAAGACAAACAGTACAGAATAGGACATACAGCATACATTGCACACACACACACACACACACACACACACACACACACACACACACACACACAGGCATCGTCCAGCGTCTTGCAAACCTTTTAGTATAATTAGCAATCGCTGGAATCTCGCGGGAGTCCGTCAGCGGCGACCGACTTACCAGCGTACAAGCAAACAGCGGAGTGATTAAAGTGCGTGCGTGCGTGTGTGTGTGTGTGTGTGTGTTAGTGACAAGTTCGTGATAATTTCCTTTTTGTAATTTTTTTTTCTTTCATTACTTATTTTCAACTCCGCTTCTTTTATTTTTGCTATGGTTCTTTTTTTCCTTACATGTTTTGCTTCCTATTAGTCATCTCTTGTAATACTGTGCTTCGTATCTAGCCATCTCTTTTCATCGCATTTACTCTTATTCTTCTTATAATTTCGCTAACTCAATATTAACGGATGTCATTCAGTGTTAATTATGTGTGTATATAAATCCTTGATCCGTATATCTAGCTGTATCTATTTTTCTATATTTATCTATCTATATATCCACAGAAACTTGCCGGAATACCACAAAACGAAAGATACAGCAAGCTCTCTCTCGCATCAGTATCGAACCGGTGACGAACGAACGAACGAACGGACGAACCACTTCAGGAGCAGGAAAACGAGGCTATTCTAAAGGCAGTAGAGAGGAGTTTACGGGACGGGTGGCGGCAATAATCAACTCTTTCCTGTTAATGTAACCCAGACTTGGTTCTCTAGGGCTTGGCGACAAGGTTTTTATATGAACGTTTCAGAATGTTCATGAAGCCTGTGTTCACTTGGTTCGTTATTGGTCGAAGCTTCGCTCATATGGGTTCGTTTGGGTTGGCTGTTCTTCAGGTGTGTGTGTGTTTGTGTGTGTGTGTGTGTGTGTGTGTGTGTGTGTGTGTGACGCGGTGATAATCTGGGAGTATGTATCATGTTTTTAATCTTCAAAAGTATAGCGTTAAAAACAAGATTAAGTTGAAGACCAAATTATGTTTCTCCACAATTTTTCATAATTAATGAGTTAGAAATCTTCTTTTCAACTCTATCATCATTATCTTCTTTTTTTTCTTTTTCTTCTTCTTCCACTTCTTTCTCTTCATCTTCATCATCTTCTTCTTCCACGTCTTCTTCTTCCACTTCTTCTTTCTCTTCATCTTCGTCTTCTTCATCTTCTTCGTCTTATTCTTTTTCGCCTTCATCTTCGTTTTCTTCTTCGTTTTCATTGATTTTTCTTCTTCCATCTTCTTTCGCTTTTTCACGTTTCTTTAACTTCATCATCTTCATCTATACCATCTTTATCTTCATCTTCTCCACCTAATATGCCTCCCATAACAATTATTAAAGAAAACAATCCACCGCCTGCCATTCGTGGGTGTGAAGGACCCTTTGAACTCGCCAGGGATTGAATTTCTTTTTACTCGCATTGGCCGGTAAAATGCCGCGAGGTGAGAGCGGGTATGGCCGAGCGGTCCACCCAACGCCGGCCTTGTTAACCGCCAGCTGTCGCGAAAATGGCCCGCTTTGTAACTTTTTTCCCGTGGCAGCTGAAGACCAAAGCGTGTAGCCCCCATCAAGGCCCCGAGTCCCACGCCAGCTGCTACGGGAGGTGTCTGTAGCTGCTGTAGTACAATTGCATGGAAGGGTTGGGTCGAGGGTGGACCGAGCGCGCGGGGTCACAGCTGTCGCCCTCACAAGTAACTCACCCTTTTTCGCAAGTTTTCGGAAATAAATTGGGCCGTGGAAGTTACTCCAGAAACTAATAATATCAAGGGAGATTTATAGTGCCATTTCACCAGGACAGAGACCGGTCTTGGGGGAACTATTACAGAACATTCAATCTTTACGGTAGTGTGTTTGGAGGGGGGGGGGCAGGGGTAGGAGGGGGTGTTAGTGGGTGTGGGTGAGTCGGGGGGTGACCTGGTTCAACGTTACCAGATTATCGTACGCATAACATTGTATTTTCCGGTTACAGGCCCATAAATATTGCATAAAAGAGCATCAATAATTACCGATTTTAACAGTAATTATAAATGCATATCGTTATCTTTGTGGGTGCGATAGTTTTTGGTCAGAAAGCGGCAAAAAAAATACACCAAGTACGACAATCTGGTAACGGTGAGCTGGTTGAGGAGGAGGAGAAGGCGTAGAAATGGAAGTGAAAGTAGAATATGGAATAGACTTGCAGGCTAATTATAGTAGAGAAGTGTATAAATGAGGATGAGGATGAAGAGGAGAAGGAGGAGGAAACAGTAGGAGGAGGAGGAATGTGAAAGCCGAGTGAAGGCAAAGTAAGGAACAGATACGCAGGCGAGTGATAGGTTTTATGTAGTTTTCAAATCAGAACTCAAACTCTATGGTCTAATCGAATATATAGTCAAATACATAGTTTTCTGTATCATAAAAATATATTAGTGGAAAAAAGAAGGAAGAAAAATATAGCCTGTAGCTCACTCACGTTGCTTCCCTGTTCAGAGATTTCTTGTTCTGTTCTTCCTAAATACCGAAAGAGAGGTAAAGCCGAAAAGCTCACAATTTAAAACGTTGAAACAGTGCAGACGATATATAATGATTACAGTGACAAGCGTAACACCTCGGGAACTGCTTCAAATATCTTCTTTCTTTCGTCTCAGCAAGGTCAGTGAAGATGCCCGGCGAAACTAACTATAGAATTTTCAGGTAAATACTCTCATTGCCATTCCCACACAAAATTACGTACGTCAGATTAACCACACCTTACCACCGTTGCCAGATTATCGTACTCAGAGCCTCGTATTTACCGCTATCTGAGCCACAGCTATTGCCAAAAAACACCAATTGTCGTACTCAGAGCCTCATATTTATCGGTTTCTGAGCCATAGCTATTGCCAAAAAACACCAATAATTAACCATTTTAACGATAACTATAATGAAGGCAGTTATTGGGGGTCGAGGAGGCAGTTTTGGGGTCGGAAATCGGCAAACATTGGAGGCTGAGTACGATAATCTGCCAACGTTGCACCTTACTTAACCTGACGTAACCTAATATGTTCAAGAGAGCGCGCCACATGACCGTATAAAGGGAAACCTGCATCGTGGGTCAATAGCGACAGCGTGCGCCGACAACAGAGCCTTGAACAGAGCCGACCCCGCTGAGACCGATCGCGGGTAAGAAGACTCCATACCACCGTTGCCAGATTATCGTACTCGGACCCCCTCCTTTACCGGTTTCTGAGGCGTATCTATCACCAAAAAACACCAATAATTAACCATTTTAGCGTTAACTTTATATGAAGGCAGCTATTGGCGTCGAGGAGGCAGTTTTTGGGTCGGAAATCGGGAAACATAGGAGGCTGAGTACGACAATTTAGCAGCGTTGCGCCGTACCCATTCACCTAAACGCAGCTACTCCGACCTGCACAGACTTTTAATGGAATTCCGCGTCTTGCCGAGCCCAGCCAATATTCAGCCCTACTTTCGACACATTTCACTATGCAAATGCAGGACGGCAAAGTTTGTGAATTCGAAACACTTGAAATGTAATTCATGGGAGCAGAGGACTGGATTTCCCCGCCACTTCCCCGACTCTCGAGACCCCTTGGAGGGAAACGACCGTCTTCACTGTCTTGAGGAGGAGGAGGAGGAGGAGGAAGAGGAGGAGGAGGAGGGAGAAAAGTAAGAGGAGGAGGAGGAGGAGGAGGAGGAGGAGGAGGAGGAGGAAGGAGAAGAGTAAGAGGAGGAGGAGGAATAGAAATGGAAGTGAAAGTAGAATACAGAATAGACTTGCAGGCTAATTAAAGTAGAGAAATGTATAAATAATGATGATGATGATGATGAAGAGGAGGAGGACGAGGAGGACGAGGAGGAGGAAAAAGTAGGAGGAGGAGGAGGAGGAATGTGAAAGCCGAGTGAAGGTAGAGTAAGGAATAGGTATGCAGGATAATTATAGTAAAAAAAAAAGTACATATATACGATGAGGTTGCGCGTACACTGCCTGATCATCTCTTAACTACTTCGACATTCAAGGTCTTCAGAAAGATATCCAAAAGTAGAATAGAGTTGCGTGTTCTAACATTTGGGGTGCTATTACAAGACCATCGCTTCTCACATCAACTATATTTAAAGGTCAAAGAGAGGATCAATCGTGTTCTAATGGGTCTTTTTTTAGGTTCACGGTACAGAAGAAGGGTCAAACTACCACCAGGATCTTAAAACTACTCCTGGAAATGCCTACAACTCCTGCGAAAGCCTTGTCAAATATGTGAACTTGGAAGGCGAAATGTTTTAAAATGCGACCCTTGGTTTTGAATGTCAGAAGCGACTTTATTATAAGCCGTGGAAGCTGCCTTTGCATGATGCCGCCATTCAAAGCTCTGCTAGTCTCACACGCCCCCTGGGTTTGCATTTCCGGGGGCAGGAGCGTCAGGGATTATGCGAATGACACACACACACACACACACACACACACGATTACTCTAAGTCGTATTACAAGACATTTCGCCGCCCAAGAACACATATTTGATAAGACTTTCGTAGGAGTTCAGTGCATTTCCAGGAGTAGTTTTATGACCCTGGTGGTATTGTGACCCTTCTTCTGTACCGTGAACCTCAAGAAACACCCATTAGAACCCGACTGACCCCTCTTTGACCCCCCAAGAACATATATTTGACAAGGCTTTCGTAGGAGTTCAGTGCATTTCCAGGAGTAGTTTTATGACCCTGGTGGTATTGTGACCCTTCTTCTGTACCGTGAACCTCAAGAAACACCCATTAGAACCCGACTGACCCCCTCTTTGACCTTTAGAAATAGCTGATATGAGAAGCGAAAGCGTCTTATAATATTCTTACCAAGTCCGGTTCAGTTCTATAAATAAAGCAACATAGACCATTTGGCGCAGCAGATATTTAAAATTCCATCAGCATCCAGCAGCGAGTGAAAAAATGAAATAACAAACACGTAAAGAAATAGTTATACAGTTCTCTGCTGATGATATAAGCCGAGGTAAAGGAAGAACAGCTATATTGCCTGAACGTCTTTTATTACAGTATTGCCAACAGCGAGAGCGATGACAGCACACCAACACACACGCGGTAGAAGGACGATCGAAGTGAATCATCAGAGACAAGCCTCCAAGTCAACTAAACCCGTATGGCGATGCTGGGAACGACACGGCCAGACCAGGACAGCTAATGGGGTGTGAGGAGACATAATAGGAGGCACAATAGTCCCAATTAAACGCACAGCAGCACCACCACCGCAAGCTAAAGTGGACGCTTGAACTAAGATCATTAAGAGCACTATCCTCGTAATTATGCTGTGAGTCGTAAGCCGGGCATATCGAAAACAAGCAGAAGTCTCTCTCTCTCTGAACACACACACACACACACACACACACACTACAAGAAGAGGCGAGGGCGAGCAGAACACAGAGGAAAGGCAAACGGAAACAAACACACAAACACATTTCTCAAACATCACTCACGGAAGAAAAGAAGAAAAAAGCGACTTACCTCCCATTTGAAGTGAACGATGTAACGAGACAAAGGCAGAGAGAGAGAGAGAGAGAGAGAGAGAGAGAGAGAGAGGGGAGGGGGGTCAGAAGGAAGCATCATTCGAGAGTGGGAAAACAAGTCAATTTGCAGCATAATCGCTTGACTGAGTGACTAGAGAAAGGGATAAACAGCTCAAGGGGGAAGAAGGATGAGGTTGGGAGATAGTAGTGCTCTCTCTCTCTCTCTCTCTCTCTCTCTCTCTCTCAAGCACAACACATCTGCCTCCCCTTATCTATACGAGAGAGAGAGAGATCCCTATTCACTTAATACTACTTGTTTAAGAGGTTACCGCATGCTATCAATTGGTAATTTATCCGTTTATTCTTTACTTCTTTAAATTCATCTCCGAGACCCACACCACTCAGCGCTGTTAACCTCTCCCTCCCCTCCCTTCACCTAGGCCTCCCCTGCTTCCCTCCGTAACCGTAACCCCACAGTAAAAATCCTTCTGCTCGCGACTCGTAAACTGAAATGGCTCGTAAACGCTTCATAATACGGAAAGTTGATCTTAAACTCAAGTCACCACGATGTCCTGCCCAAAAATCGTGAACACTCGAGACTAGTTTGAAATATCACGTTAATCCAGTGAAATGAATTTGTATTGTTAATGTGCATATAGCTCATTCGAGGATGCATTTTAATCGTAGTTTCACATTCAACACCATAACTACAAACGACGTGAGTGAAAGAAGAGATTCTGAAACTGCTCCGCGTTCATGCGGAGTTGAAACGTCAGAGTCTCCCCGGCGAGCCTTCAGTGGCGAGCGAGGAGCGGTGGGAGAAGGAAGGAAGGTCACGGAGGAGGAGGAAGAACACTCGAGCTGTAGTCTGGTCAGGTAAGGTGGCGTACTGACATTTGGTAATTGGGAGTGGTACTGTTTTGTTGGTCGATATGAAGCTTGTCAGTTGTAAAGTGGGTATCGGTAGATTGGCTGTGGGCGTTACGTTGGACTTTAATCAAAACGAGTTCGTAGGTCACTCCCAAGTAGTAATGAGGTTCGTCTAGTGCTTCTTTTGATTTTGTTGCTCAAACGTGACGCTTGTTCGCTATTATATGGTTGGTGTTAGGTTGGCTATGGGCGTTACTTTGGACTTGAAGTATAACAAGTTAAGTCATTCCCAAGTTGTAATGCTATATGACTGGTGCTTCTATTTCATTTATTTTTGTTGCTCGTGACGCTTGTTCATGGTTGGTGGTAGGGGTTATGTTGCATTGAATGTCTAACGAGCACTTACTCTGTTCCCGTTATATATAGTGCGGTTTGTCTAGTGCTTGTAGCCGGGATAGTTTTGTTTTTTGTTGCTCAACGTGACGCTTGTTTGATAGCTATGAAATGGTTGGCGGTGGGTTGTTTGTAGCCATTATGATTCACCTAATGTAAAACGCACTTAATTCATTCCCTAGTTACAGTGATTCATTGGTGATCATTGGTTGGTGGTAGGTTGTTTGTAGGTGTTACATCGCAATTAACGCACAATGAGCTTGCAATTCATTCCCTAATTATAGTGAGGTTCTACTCGTGCTGCAGCCGGTGGTAAAGAACGTGATGTGAACGTTACATTGTGAAGATTCGTCATTTGGTGTAATCCATGCTGCATTAAGAAGATTCATAAATTTCATACAGACAAGGTTAAATTGGTAGTTTAAACTTGTTAGCAGTTAGGGTCAGGCAGTTTCCTAGTATTCATATATTCCGACACATAGGTTGGGGTACTGGGAGCATGCGTAGTTTCAGAGTATCAATGAGAAATACAGACCATAAGTGTTTGAATGAATTTAGAACTTGACCATCCCACGTTGTACATTCTCCCTGCCACATTTAAGCGCCAACTTTTACCTTGCTTTTACCCACCCAGCCCCTTGCACACACCCATTCACATCACAATGATCAAATAACCAAAACTCTGCAGGGGATTGTGATAAACATATGAACTGAAGATGGTGTCTCTCTACAGGTGGGCGTTCCCAAGGGCAATGAGCTACTCCAAAGTGACCTCGAGCATGGAGCAGGGAACGGGTGGTGACTTCAGCAATGTCAGGTCTCCTCAAAAACATCAGCAGTTGTAGGACAGTAGTAACAGCAGTAGCAGTGGTGGTGGGTAATTTCTTCCCATTCCATAACACAAAATTGAGCTTTTAAAGTTTCTGAAATAGGTATCCCACTCAAATCCAAGAATAACTTAAATCATTTAATATTTTTCAAAAAGTTGATCTCTGATTTATTTGATGGTAACATCATCTGTGAATTTTATATAGCTCATGCACCATATTCATTTACATTAGGTCATAGTACATTGTCTCCCTCACTTTATCTGCTTCATAATGTTCATCATAGTTATTTGTAATACAGTACTGTCTCCAAGTTTGCAATAAATAGGTCGATGTTGCGGGTCGCAAACATTGAAATCGCAAACTTTGAACCATCATTCTTACGGGGAAAATTGAAAACCAACGACAACTTACACTTGTCCACCCATCCAGGTAGCCAAGCACATGTGTGCCGCACACTGGGCATGAGCAGCTGGCAGGCGGCTGATGATGGTGATGGTGATGATGAGTGTCAGTGGCATGACCTTTGCATCAGTGCCACCTGAACGGTGTTTTTGTCGGGCCCGTGTGTGTGGCTGTATTTGTTGTTGGTTTGGGCTTCTCAATTTGCCAGTTCTTGTTTTCCACATGTTGCACGGGACCCTTTCCATCTCTTCTTTTTGAAAAGGAAGAGATGAAAGAAAAGAAAGAGGTCCCACGCAACATGTGGAAGGTGGGAATTGGCAGATTGAGGAGCCTGGGCACAGCCACACACATACAGGCCCCGATGAAGGTGCCGTTTGGGTGGCGCCGATGCGGGGGCCAAGCCGCCAACGCTCATCATCATCAGCCACCCATCAGCTGCTTGGGCCCAGCGTGCAGTCAGGGCTGCTCCCACACATGTGCCTGACTGCCCGGATCCCACTCACTATGCTTCCCAGGGGGTGGGTAAGAGTGAAAATGGGAATCAAAGACCACAACAAGGTGTGAAAAAAAATGGTTTTAGCAGCCTTTTCCTTTTCCTTTCGGGTCATATCGCAATTTCAGTTTTCAATAAAAATCCAGTTTTTGGAGTCCCTATCGCAAACTTCAAACTCACAATCCTGGAGACAGTACTATTTTGTGAGCTTTTACTTTTCACCAGCCAGTGGCAAGGCTCATCAGATGCTGTACTAGAATCTAGACTCGAGGGCAAGAACTATAGGTATGTTGCAAATCCTTATAAGTTTTATTGATTCACACTGCAAGCTACATGTGCTTCTTAGAAACAGCAGTTATAAATTATGGCTGCTCTTTCATCAGTATTAATGGAAAACATAGCTGGGTCACCCGACAATAATGAACAAAGTAACATTAATAATATTCATAGTAGAATAATGGAGAGTAAGTTAAGCGGTGTCCATCTTTTCCTCTGACACTACCTTGACAGTCTCGGAGACAATTTCGATAGGCCGCGTGACGGTCTTGAGCACCTCAGTCACCCCGCGCTTGTATGCATACTTGCCGACCCTGTAAAGATACCGTGTAGGAGTTAGTTCAAAATTGCGCCAAGCATCAAAGGTCATGTGGCATTATTCCAAGATGCAAGTAAAACAGAAAGGTAAAGCAAAATTATACAGCAGTGGGTGTATTTTCAGACTCAATGATAGGACTAAGAGAGATTTAACAGAATTTGTTGAGAGAAGGAATTTATAATATCTAATGATTAGAAGAAACATATCAGGCAAAGCATGGGGCATAGACTTTGTATGACACAGGAGGGGGATGGAGTGTCAAGCATCACGACAGAAGTGGGGTTATCTAAAAAGAGAACAGAAGGAGCAACGGAGATGGAAGAGGAAGGGTAGAGGGAATTAGCAGGGGAGTAGATAGTCTGGAGCAGCTACACCTTGCCATGATCATAATTGCCCTACCTTCCCTTTAAAAGCACACATTCAAGTAAATTGCATCAAAGGACCTAGGGCTGCTTTCACAGTCATTTTGTTTGTTTTGATCGTTACCAATGGCGCCAATCGACGATATAGTTTTCCACGTGAAACTGGGCGATGGGATAGTGGCGGCTGCAGAGGAAGCGAGAGGTGTTGAGTGTGTGTGGTAAGGTGCAGGGCTAGGTTAACCCCGCAGCCGCCACTACCCCATCGGCCAAATTTAAGTGGAAATTCTATAGCGCCGATCGCCGCCATTGGTAACAGACAAAACAACTGTGAAAGCGACCCCTAATGTTTTTAACTGAAGGTGTCCTCTCTACAAGTATGAATCAGATGTTACTACGCTCTTCTTTTCACAAGGGCCTCTTTTCCTTTCTCTCCACTCAATCCTTTGTCAACTTCTAAATCTATCATAACTGGACATAATACCCTCCCTCCTCTCATATTTTCTTCCAGTCCCCTTGCTCCTCTTTTTGTTCAGTCTGTCATATTAGGATATTCTTTCTGTCTTTGATCCTGACACTCTACCTCCCTTTCATCTTACTCTTACAAACACCTCCTTCAAAGCTTACTACTGATTGTTCTATTTCCTTGAACCCCTCCTAAAGTCTTCACCTCTTAAGAAACCCTTACTGCCTCCTCAGATGACACTATCTCTGCCATTGCAAAATATATATAACTCAATCTCACATTGATGACCCTTTTACTATCTCCCTTAAATGCTCACCTCCTTTCCCTTCCCCTCCTTGCCCCTCTATCCAATCTACCAACAAGCTTAATCTTAATCTCGCATTACCTCCTGGCTCCTTGTCTCTTCCATATCATTCAAACCTCAACTCCCCTGATCTCCCTTCTCATCGAATGACTCTGATCCTCCAGCCTCTTCGATCTGTGACTCCTTCATTCCTACCATCATATCTTGCTATTTGTCAACTACTTTCCAGGATGCCCATTCTCCACTAGAATATTTGTGACTTTTGATCCAATAGACATGATTTTCATTCTCTTTTCTATGAATCAAGTTACATATGCTTATGAAACCTTCCTTGTTCTACTACTCATACCATTTTAATCATTCTCATCATCCTTCCTCTGCTTCTTTTATGCATACTCTCTTGCAGAATCACCACACTTCTCCATATAGTATTACTTCCTTCTTTCATCATAACTCTCAATTCTCCTCAACTTATCTTCACATACACTAAAGTCTGTTCACTTAAGTCCGACCCAAGCTGACAACATAAACCAAAGTGTGTTTGCAAGCTGAGTGCTGATTGGCTACTGCTATGACTTCCAAGTTTTCTTTAACCTCTGTTTGTGTTTATCTCACGCATCACTTTCTGCTAATCTGCACTGTGCTTACGAACACGCTTAGGTTTATGTTGTCAGCTTGGGTCAGACAAGTGAACATACTATACCATATTATTTCCCTTTACCTTACCATAGACTCATTGACCTCTGGAACCTGACATATTACAATTTACTAGTATTAGCTCCCTCAATTATAAAATAGATAAAAACTGTAACAAATACTATAACACAAAGGTATCATGTATACACAAATATTTATAGAGACCTAGGAGACTAAAAATAGTAGTAATTAATCTATCATTCATTCATCTTTGACGCCTGCTCCTAGGAGCACCCACCAGGGGATGGCCACGGCAGAAGAGTTTCCATCTCTCTCTATCCAGACACTCCCTCCTTGCCTGCTCAAAGTTTCTCAAGGATCTTTCACCCCTCTCCCTGACACACTCCTGCACCCTATCTCTCCATTTCACTGGAGGTCGTCCTCTAACATTCCCTCCCTCTATCTCACTCACATACACCCTCCTGGTCATCTTACTCTCCTCCATTCGCTCATGTGGCCAAACCAATTTACAGTCTGTCGCTTCACTTCTTCCATCACTCCACACTTCTTCCCTTCACCCACATGACATTCCAAAATGCTTATATACACTTTCATTACTCATTCCATCCATTCTACTCACCACATGCACTCCTCAAGTAACTCATTTCCAAAATTAATCCATCTCTCTCATCAACCCTTTCCCGCTGATCAAGAAGAATGAATACAGACAGGTGAGTAAGCAATAAACATGAATGAAGAAGATACACCTAACCTATGAATCTCATGAATGAATAAATGTAAGAAATATGGTGACAAATGTGTAGAGCCACCCCTCACCTCTTTCCCTTCACATTGGCGACATCATAGGGACGCATCATAGTGGCACCGTCCTTGGTGATGACACACAGGTCAATGTTGGAGCCAGAACCCAGGTCGTTGAACACACCACCGGCGATGGCATCCCGCACCAGCTGCTTGGCATCATCCAGCTGGGAATCAAGTAAAAAGTATTAATAAACTAAGGTTATTGGAATATTTTGGGGTTTTTTCTAATCATACACCTTTAGATTTAAATACAACTCTAGTTTTTTGTACATCTATATTGATGTATCAGTTTACACCTTGGAGCAAAAGTCTAAAGAAATAAAATGAACAGCCTCAACAACCACCGAATAGTTTTGTAATTAATACCTTAAAACTCTCTCGATACCACTGTACCACATTTTTTAGCTCCGGCTCCTCTTATCACAATAATTTATATTAATAAACTTATCTCCTTTGTAAAACTTATGCGAGTCTTTATGAACATGCGAGTCTTTATGAACCTTTATGTAATGAGTACTATTTGTATCAGCAAAATTATTGGTATTAGTGCAGCCCTATTTTCTATTATATATGCAGAATGTACACATCACATGGGGAAACAGAAGCAAGACACACTAAACCACAAACATCTGTATCCTACGAGCCAAAACATCACGTCAAATACTCACCATCATGTCGGGTTTCCACCGTGCCTCAAAGACAGACATGGCCGCCAAGGAACCTGAGCCCATGGTGGTGTAGGGCAGGCGGTCAGTGGAGCCGTGAGGGTGGATGGAGTAAATGTGAGAACCAAATTTGTCAACACCTCCCAGCACCAGGGCAGCCCCGACGTGGCCCTATGAAGACAGGATATGTCATTGATGTGATAAAAGATTAGGAACATTCATTAAATATAAATTCTCACAAAGTGGAAAAAAATGCAGAAGATGAACATTACAAATTTATAGTTACAATGAGGTGGATAAATAAGATAAAAATATGATGGCAAAATCTTCAGAAGCATAAATTTAATCTTCTATATACAGTTGGAAATGTTACAGTTATTACTTTTATTAGAACTCCCTCAAGACTATAGTAGCACCATCTTTACAATCATCACAATCACTAGCCTTGAAGAAATGCTTTGAATGCTGATTTCAGATTTCATAACATCCAATTTCTTATCTACTCCAAATATGGAAAAATATTGCAAGTCTTTGGTCATGGTTACATAGTCCAATAAAGCTTACACAAACACTTCAGAGAGAGAACCATATCTATACTTTGTGTGTGTGTGTATGAACACCTCACCTGGTAACGGAATAGCATCTGCTTCAGCATTGCATTGGCGGCAATGACGGGCACCTGGCGGCCAGTGTTGAGGCGGTGGAGCTCCAGCTGACTCGCCATCATCTGCGTCGTCATCTCAAGGTCGGCCGCAGTGCCTGGAAAACGGTTAATTCTCTAGGTGCTGAGTGTTTTCCTAATCCGTGGTGAAGTAATGGATAAAATCGTGTCCAAGTTTTTGTGGCAATCAAACTGACAATATAGTAGTAACCTGTATAGTAGTATCCTGGAATTGGTGCATGCCTAACTCATATTTGAAAATTTAATCCATACACTAACCTTAAAACCAGTAGTATTCTCATAACTATCTTTAAACTATGGAAGGTTTGATTCACTTTCAAGATTAATGTCTTCAATTTTATCACAAAATAACCAATTCAAATACACCCTTACTCCACTGAGGATGTTAGCGTTAATATTACAAAGTTAAACTACCGGTAGTACAGCTCTCTCTCTATACATGTATATTACTATATTATATTTGTAAGAAAATACCCCATCACAGTGAAAACTAAGTCTCAGCTAGATAAAGTAATACACTTTCCTCTCCCAGCAACTCTCTGACATTTAAGTTACCTTTTGAGGATAAAATTTTATTGTATTGGATATTCACCCAATCATTTGAAGCTATGAGTGATTAGTATTTCCCTGACCAATTATTGCATTATTGTTTGTGGCTTTGATTCAATTAAAACTATAAATGCCACAACAAGCACATGCTGAAGTACAAACCTGCTCCACAGCAGTACATGTTTGGCTGCAAATAGTGAATTTTGCTGCAGTTCTTATCTGCCACAATGTCCCCCTCAGTGGCCCGTGTGTCTGCCCCAAGGACCACGCCATCCTTGAACACTATCCCAGCAATGGTGGTGCCAGTCTTGCGGCACCTTGGGACCTGAAACCCTCTGGCTACCAAAGCTTCATTCCTGAAATGATCAATGATCCTTAGATTATGTCAACCACATCATGAAAAGTTTTACATAACAGACGTGAATATCTACAACAATATACTAATATAATACAAAAGAAGAATAAGGAAGAAGACAGTACTACTACATATATAAATGCCACAATGACTGTGTAATATATAACAGTTAAATAAGGGGGGGGGGGGGGGTCTGTATATCAAAATACTATGTAAGAATACTGAAATCAATTATCAGATGACATGAGCATGGTGTAAGATACAGTGGATTGTCAATTTAACATGAATTTATTTGATCATTTGCTTGGCATGAGGCCCTGATATTGAGATACATTACTGATTCTGCTTGAGTAATTTTTATTTAGAACAAATCATATTTGCTGCATAATGATAATCCAGTCCGTGTAGCAAAAGAAGCAAAAAAAAAACTAAGAAATGGGCACTGAGAAAAAGATAAATAAAACAATAACATGAGGAGTGATGCCAACAACAGAGCAGCAGGTGGAAGATTGAACCACACCTGACCCTGGTGGGCTGAGGGAGAGAGTCAAGACCAATAGTGTTTGCTCAGGTTTTGTAAGGTTAAGTTTAGGGTATCTTCAAACACATGATAGCAAGCACCTTATGGTATAAATCAACAAAGAATGACCTCCCTTTCTTATGTAGAAAGTCTCATTAGTAAGGAAGCATATATAAATTTTCCGAGTCAAGACCTTTAGTGTTTGTTTAGGTTTTGTTAGGTTATGTTAGATTAAGTTTAGGGTATCTTCAAATACATGATAGCCTGCATCTAATGGTATAAATCAACAAAGAATGACCTCCCTTTGTTGCATAGAAAGTCTCATTAGTAAGGAAGCATATATGAATTTTCTGATTCGAGACCAATAGTAACTATCAGGTTATGTCAGGTAACGTTAGGTTAGGTTTAGGGTATCTTCCAACACATGATAGCCAGCACCTTATGGTATAAATCATCAAAGAATGGCATCACTTTGTTGTATAAAAAATTTCATTAGTAAGAAAGAAATATGCATTTTCTGGGTCTACACCTAGTGTTTGTTTTGTTTTTGTTAGGTTATGTTAGGTTAAGTTTAGGGTATCTTTAAACACATGATAGCCAGCATCTTATGGTATAAATCAACAAAGAATGACCTCACTTTTTTGTATAGAAAGTCACATTAATAAGGAAGCATATATGAATTTTCTGGGTCAAGACCTATAATGTTTGTTTTGGTTTTGTTAGGTTATGTAAGTTTAGGATATCTTCAAACACATGATAGCCAGCACATTATGGTATAAATCAACAAAGAATAACCTCATTTTGTTGTACAGAGTCTCATTAGTAAGGAAGCATATATGAATTTTCTGAGTTGAGACTGATGGTAACAGTATCAGGTTTTGTTAGGTTACATTAGGTTAAGTTTAGGGTATCTTCAAACACATGTTAGCCAGCACCTTATGGTATAAATCAAATAAGAATGACCTCACTTTTTTGTAAAGAAAGTCTCATTAGTAAGAAAGCATATATGAATTTTGAGTCAAGACATGTTTGTTTTGGTTTTGTTAGGATACGTTAGGTTAAGTTTAGGGTATCTTCAAACACATGATACCCAGCCCCTTATGGTATAAATCAACAAAGAATGACCTCACTTTTTTGTATAGAAAGTCTCATTAGTAAGGAAGCTTATATGAATGTTCTGAGTCAAGAATTAGTGTTTGTTTTGGTTTTGATAGGATATGTTAGGTTAAGTTTAGGGTATCTTCAAACACATGATAGCCAGCCCCTTATGGTAAAAATCAACAAAGAATGACCTCACTTTTTTGTATAGAAAGTCGCATTAGTAAGAAAGCATATATGAATTTTTTTAGTCAAGACCTATAGTGTTTGTTTTGGTTTTGTTAGGATACGTTAGGTTAAGTTTAGGGTATATTCAAACACATGATACCCAGCCCCTTATGGTATAAATCAACAAAGAATGACCTCACTTTTTTGTATAGAAAGTCTCATTAGTAAGGAAGCTTATATGAATGTTCTGAGTCAAGACTTAGTGTTTGTTTTGGTTTTGATAGGATATGTTAGGTTAAGTTTAGGGTATCTTCAAACACATGATAGCCAACCCCTTATGGTATAAATCAACAAAGAATGACCTCACTTTTATGTATAGAAAGTCTCATTAGGAAGGATGCATATATAAATTTTCTGAGTCAAGACCTATAGTGTCTGTTTTGGTTTTGTTAGGATACGTTAGGTTAAGTTTAGGGTATATTCAAACACATGATAGCCAGCCCCTTATGGTATAAATCAACAAAGAATGACCTCACTTTTTTGTATAAAAAGTCTAATTAGTGAGAAAGCTTATATGATTTTATTGAGTAAAGACCTAAAGTGTTTGTTTTGGTTTTGTTAGGATATGTTAGGTTAAGTTTAGGGTATCTTCAAACACATGATAACCAGCACCTTATGGTTTAAATCAACAATGAATGACCTCACTTTGTTGTATAGAAAGTCTTATGAGTAAGAAAGCATATATGAATGTTCTGAGTCAAGATCTATAGTGTTTGTTTTGTTTTTGTTAGGTTAAGTTTAGGGTATCTTCAAACACATCTTAGCCAGCACCTTCCTAATGAGACTTTCTACACAAAAAAGTGAGGTCATTCTTTGTTGATTTATACCATAAGGTGCTAACATTACTTTGAAGAGACCTAAACTTATTTGAACTTTCTAAACACTATAGGTCTTGACTCAGAACATTCATATGCTTTCTTACTGAGACTTTCTATACAAAAAAGTGAGGTCATTCTTTGTTGATTTATACCATAGGGGCTGGCTATCATGTGTTGGAAGCTTAAACTAACCTAACGTATCCTAACAAACAAGGTCTTGACCATATAAGCTGGACACTATACAAAAACACACTATAGGTCTTGACTCAGAAAATTTATATATGCATCCTTCCTAATGAGACTTTCTATACATAAAAGTGAGGTCATTCTTTGTTGATTTATACCATAAGGGGTTGGCTATCATGTGTTTGAAGATACCCTAAACTTAACCTAACATATCCTATCAAAACCAAAACAAACACTAAGTCTTGACTCAGAACATTCATATAAGCTTCCTTACTAATGAGACTTTCTATACAAAAAAGTGAGGTCATTCTTTGTTGATTTATACCATAAGGGGCTGGGTATCATGTGTTTGAATATACCCTAAACTTAACCTAATGTATCCTAACAAAACCAAAACAAACACTATAGGTCTTGACTCAGAAAATTCATATACGCTTTCTTACTAATGAGACTTTCTATACAAAAAAGTGAGGTCATTCTTTGTTGATTCATACCATAAGGGGCTGGTTATCATGTGTTTGAAGATACCCTAAACTTAACCTAACGTATCCTAACAAAACCAAAACAAACACTATAGGTCTTGACTCAAAAAATTCATATATGCTTTCTTACTAATAAGACTTTCGATACAAAAAAGTGAGGCCATTCTTTGTTGATTTTTACCATAAGGGGCTGGCTATCATGTGTTTGAAGATACCCTAAACTTAACCTAACATATCCTATCAAAACCAAAACAAACACTATAGGTCTTGACTCAGAACATTCATATAAGCTTCCTTCCTAATGAGACTTTCTATACATAAAAGTGAGGTCATTCTTTGTTGATTTATACCATAAGGGGCTGGCTATCATGTGTTTGAAGATACCCTAAACTTAACCTAACGTATCCTAACAAAACCAAAACAAACACTATAGGTCTTGACTCAGAAAATTCATATAAGCTTCCTTACTAATGAGACTTTCTATACAAAAAAGTGAGGTCATTCTTTGTTGATTTATACCATAAGGGGCTGGCTATCATGTGTTTGAAGATACCCTAAACTTAACCTAACGTATCCTAACAAAACCAAAACAGACACTATAGGTCTTGACTCAGAAAATTTATGTATGCTTCCTTCCTTATGAGACTTCCAATACAAAAACGTGAGGTCATTCTTTGTTGATTTATACCATAAGGGGCTGGCTATCATGTGTTTGAAGATATCCTAAACTTAACTTAACATATCCTAACAAAACCAAAACAGACACTATAGGTCTTGACTCAGAAAATTTATATATGCTTCCTTCCTAATGAGACTTTCTATACAAAAAAGTGAGGTCATTCTTTGTTGATTTATACCATAAGGTGCTGGCTAACATGTCTTTGAAGAGACCCTAAACTTAACCTAACAAAAACAAAACAAACACTATAGATCTTGACTCAAAACATTCATATAAGCTTCCTTACTAATGAGACTTTCTATACAACAAAGTGAGGTCATTCATTGTTGATTTAAACCATAAGGTGCTGGTTATCATGTGTTTGAAGATACCCTAAACTTAACCTAACGTATCCTAACAAAACCAAAACAAACACTATAGGTCTTGACTCAAAAAATTCATATAAGCTTCCTTACTAATTAGACTTTTTATACAAAAAAGTGAGGTCATTCTTTGTTGATTTATACCATAAGGGGCTGGCTATCATGTGTTTGAAGATACCCTAAACTTAACCTAACGTATCCTAACAAAACCAAAACAGACACTATAGGTCTTGACTCAGAAAATTTATATATGCATCCTTCCTAATGAGACTTTCTATACATAAAAGTGAGGTCATTCTTTGTTGATTTATACCATAAGGGGTTAGCTATCATGTGTTTGAAGATACCCTAAACTTAACCTAACATATCCTATCAAAACCAAAACAAACACTAAGTCTTGACTCAGAACATTCATATAAGCTTCCTTACTAATGAGACTTTCTATACAAAAAAGTGAGGTCATTCTTTGTTGATTTATACCATAAGGGGCTGGTTATCATGTGTTTGAAGATACCCTAAACTTAACCTAACGTATCCTAACAAAACCAAAACAAACACTATAGGTCTTGACTCAAAAAATTCATATATGCTTTCTTACTAATAAGACTTTCTATACAAAAAAGTGAGGTCATTCTTTGTTGATTTTTACCATAAGGGGCTGGCTATCATGTGTTTGAAGATACCCTAAACTTAACCTAACATATCCTATCAAAACCAAAACAAACACTATAGGTTTTGACTCAGAACATTCATATAAGCTTCCTTACTAATGAGACTTTCTATACAAAAAAGTGAGGTCATTCTTTGTTGATTTATACCATAAGGGGCTGGCTATCATGTGTTGGAAGATACCCTAAACTTAACCTAACGTATCCTAACAAAACCAAAACAAACACTATAGGTCTTGACTCAAAAAAATCATATAAGCTTCCTTACTAATTAGACTTTTTATACAAAAAAGTGAGGTCATTCTTTGTTGATTTATACCATAAGCATATATAAATATACCAAGAAGCATATATAAATTTTCTGAGTCAAGACCTAGTGTCTTTTGGTTTCGTTAGGATATGTTAGGTTAAGTTTAGGGTATCTTCAAACACATGATAGCCAGCCCCTTATGGTATAAATCAACAAAGAATGACCTCACTTTTTTGTATAGAAAGTCTCATTAGTAAGGAAGCATATATGAATTTTCTGAGTGTTTCTTTTGGTTTTGTTAGGTTATGTTAGGTTAAGCTTAGGGTATCTTCAAACACATGATGGCCAGCACTCTGCAAGTTATTTTGCAGCTGCGGCTTCTGGCTGCGGCGGGTGTACAACAGGCATTGAAAAGTCAATCAGTTAATGATTTGTGACAGAAACAGTTATCAGATTATTTCATAACACCCAGAAAAGCACCAAAAGAAAAGTTTCGTAAGCCTGTGTGAGATTGGCGCACTTGTAAAATTTTACCCATTCCCATAACAATACGGCCCTCCCGCAGGGCTCCACTGCCAACCTGGCAGCCTCAATGCCTCGTAGTCCATTGCGAAGTGTGCTGTGCAGCTATACAGACAACGTGCACACAACTTAAAAAATATATATATATATACCTATGCTTATTAGGTTCGTTGGTATTATTTTACTTTTTTTTTTATTTTCACAGTTTATAATGGACTTTTGGCATTAATGGACTAAGTTCCCCCCCAATTAATCCATTATATCGAGTGTTTACTGTATGGTATTTTGAGGTGGTAAAGCTAAACTATAGATACATTTACAACATGAAAAAAATTAATGTAGTTCTCCAGGGTTACCAAGAAAGGTTATGCCGTTAATATGCAGGAGGAGTAGGCGTGGTCTGTGAAGCACAAGGGATATATATTCCAATTTATTTAGACCTCAGTTTATTCAGGATAACCTATTGAGCATCAGAAATTGTCTAAAAAATGTTTAAATTGGAATAATAACATACATAATTGGAAGCGCAATCAATCATACTCCCCGCATCATGGCTCATCAAACGCTGGGTGAGAGGCTGAGAGCAACTCGATTGAGTATTCTCTCATTACTGCTGTGCCGGCACCATTGCCAGATTCTCGTACTCAGAGCATCATATTTACCAGTTCCTGACTGATAACTATTGCTCAGAAGCACCGATAATTAACCATTTTATTGATAGCTACATATGAAGCCAGTTATATGGGTCAGAAAACAGCAAACATAAGAGGCTGAGTACGACAATCTGGCAACGTTGGTGGCTGGGTAGGAGCTTTCAAGTAGTCAGGGCCAATCACGAGCACTGACTTATTGTTGTGGCCATTGAGATACATATCTAGACTCAAAGCCAATCATATAGCTCCTTTTCACTTGCTAGGAGAAGCAGGAAGGATTTGAATTCACTCTTTTCTTAGACATGGAGTGTAAGACATGCTCCTTAACCCGGTAGCAGCAGGAATCACGTTTCTTAATGGTCCCTCCAAGCGAGAAAAATGACAAAAAATCACCCCTCACACAAACCATTTCATAATATATATCAAAGCATTTGTGATCAGATTATGCATCATCTATTTTAGGGGGGTTTATATCATGGCATAAATTTGGCCCGTCGCTGCTACACGGCAAAGCCACAAATTTGGCCCGTCGCTGCTACCAGGTTAACTGACTTCCAAATAATTCAGCGCTATTTGGGAAATGATAAGGGGGTATTGAGTGCCTTTGAAGAACATGGATTACCCACTAAGAGGCAGTGCGGTAATTGTGGGTGTGAACTGTCTCTCAGATCAAACAAGAGACAAGTCTACCCTCCACTGAAGTAGGTTAAGTATTGCATTAAAATTTAGTTTCATGTTCTTTTGTGGACACAGATTATGTTTTTATGGGCAGAATGTGACTTTATTTTGTGGAGAATTTATTTCTGAGCAAACCAGTAACAGTATAGGTCAAAAGAAAAAGGACGGGTAGAAGGAGGAGCGTAAGGTTGGAAGTCGGGGTTGGTGTATTTTTTAAATAGTTTATAATTATAATTGTACTTAAAGGGGGGCAAGGGGGGGCAAAGCACTTCCCATTAGGTAAGGTTGGTTTTGTTTAAAAATAATTCATGATTACTGAGAGAGAGAGAGAGAGACCCTCACTCCCTCGCTCTCACAGAAAACGGGTGTGGATGGCACGGCATGGGCTGGGTGTGCTATGGGGAGCTATAGTATTCCTGATATAATTACTCCCCAAAATTAGTTTTTTTACTGGTTTGCACAGAAAAAACTATCTCCACAAAAAAAGTAGTCATATTTTGCTCATGAAAACATAGTCTGTGTCTTGAAAATAATATGCCTACTCCTGCTGCATTTTTACTGTTTATACTATGTGATAAAACTAACCTAACCTAAGCAAACAAGGCACCACAAAAAAGGTACAAATGACTGAGCACAACTCCACACACAGTGAAACATGACAAGTGCCTGCCACAAGATATTTGAAACTTTACCATAACATCAATGAAGAGCGTGAAACAAAAACTGGGCAGATGATTGAGTAAGGGCTGATTCACACAACCAATCTGGGTTCAGACAGGCAGGCCGCCAGCTTGTTGTTTACTTACTTTACTTACTTTCTTATGATCCCGTCAAGATTTCTTACATACATTCTAATACAACTGTTGAAATTGACCTCTCTCTTTGCCACTCTATACTAATCGCTATATGAGAGCAACAGTTAGCGGGCTTTCTTTTTTTTAAATCTTTTTGTTGCCCTTGAGTTGCTGTGCTGAGAATGGGTAGAGAAAGTTCATTATTTTTAGAAGCAAATAGTCTAAATATCACGTTAGTATTGTTAATATTACAATTTATTCCCTTTTAACCCGTATTAGAACTTGAATATAGTAATAAAGGTTATACATATCACTGTGGAGCACTATTTATAGGTCATGTTTTAGAGTTGTATACGTAGCCTTCCCCATTCAGATAAAAAAAAAATGTTCACATGGTCTTAACCCAGTAGCGGCAACGGGCCAAATTTGTGGCTTTACTGTGTAGCAGCAACCGGCCAAATTTGTGCCATGATTTAAACCCCCCCAAATAGATGATACATAAACTGATCACAAATGCTTTGATATAAATTATGACATGGTTAGTGTGAGGGGTGATTTTTTCTCATTTTTCTCGCTTGGAGGGAAGAACCATTAAGAAACATGATCCCCACTGCTGCCAGGTTAAAAAAAAAAATGTTCACATGGTCTTAAATTACCCAGACAAACCACCTTTGCCAGGAAGCAAACCTCAGGGACCATATTCTCAAACGCTTCGCCACTTACACACTCACATTTGACAGGTTTTTTGAAGAGGAATTGGGCATTTCCAGAGGTACATTTATGATCCTGGTGGTAGTTTGACCCCTCTTCTGTACCTTAAATGTGAAAAACACCCATGAAAACCTGATTAAACTCCATTTTAGCCTTTGGAAATATATGACATGAGAGGTGGAAGCGTCTGAGAATACCGATCCAGCTGTGCCAATGACAATCAGTGTGGCCCAAGGAAACCCAGCCGAGACCAACAAGGGCCATATTATTAAACATTTCATTGCCCAAGTTCACATTTTAGACAAGGCTTGCGTAGGAGCTGTAAGCCTTTCCAGGAGTAATTTTATGACCCTGGTGGTAGTTCGACCCTTCTTCTGTACCACGAACCTGAAGAAACAGTCACTAGAACCCGACAGACCCCCTCTTTGACCTTCAGAAATAGTTGATGTGAGAAGTGAAAATGTCTTATAATACCGCCTCATGCAGCTGGTATTCTAAGACACTTTGCCATCTCACATCACCCATTTCTAAAGGTCAAAGAGGGGATCAATCAGGTTCTAATGAGTGCTTTTTTTAGGCTCAGGGTACAGAGGAAGGATCAAACTACCACCAGGGTCATAAAACTACCCCTGGAAATGCCCACAACTCCTACGAAAGCCTTGTCAAATATGTTTCTTTAGGCTCACGGTACAGAGGAAGGATCAAACTACCACCAGGGTCATAAAACTACCCTGGAAATACCCACGACTCCTACGAAAGCCTTGTCAAATATGTTTCTTTAGGCTCACGGTACAGAGGAAGGATCAAACTACCACCAGGGTCATAAAACTACCCTGGAAATACCCACGACTCCTACGAAAGCCTTGTTAAATATGTGTTTCTTCAGGTTCATGGTTCAAAAGAAGACTCACACTACCACCAGGGTCATAAAACTACCCCTGGAAATGCCCTCTACTCCTACGTCATATCACATGACCTATTTCTAAAGGTCAAAGAGGGGATCAATCAGGTTCTAATAAGTGCTTTTTTTTAGGCTCACGGTACAGAGGAAGGATCAAACTACCACCACGGTCATAAAACTACCCCTGGAAATGCCCTCAACTCCTACGTCATATCACAACACCTATTTCTAAAGGTCAAAGAGGGGATCAATCAAGTTCTAATGAGTGCTTTTTTTTAGGCTCACGGTACAAAGGAAGGATCAAACTACCACCAGGGTCATAAAACTACCCCTGGAAATGCCCACAACTCCTACGAAAGCCTTGTCAAATGTACGTTTCTTTAGGCTCACGGTACAAAGGAAGGATCAAACTACCACCAGGGTCATAAAACTACCCCTGGAAAGCCTTGTCAAATATGTGAACTTGGCGGCGAAATGTTTCAACTCCTCCTCACACCACCGGCGGGAGGAACCACTGACGCCCTGCCCTTCACCTGCCCTCACACTCGTCACTTGCCTTCCAAAGTTACTGAACTGGAACCCGGGCTGCGGCGTCTCCGTCTCTTCAACCATCCTGGCGGCGTGGAGCAAAAAAAGGCTTCTCGGCGGCTTCAGGATGACACTCACAACACCGCCTCGCCTCGCGCTGCTTCCGGCTCGGGTTGGGGCGAGGAGGCTCTCTCTTAATTCCCCTATATGCGAAATTAAAGTAACTATAGCATCTTTTCCTGACTAACTGCATGTATATTTGTTAGTTTATTGGATTAGTTTTGCTTTTTCGCCGTATCTGAATGGGGTAGGTTACGTGTATGACTCTAAAACATGACCTGCAAATAGTGCTCCACTGTGCTATGTATAACCTGTATTACTATATTCAAGTTATTATGCGGGTTAAGAGGCCATAAACTGTAATATTAATAATACTAACGTGATATTTAGATTATTTGCTTCTAAAAATAATGAACTTTCTCTGCCCATTCTCCACTCATCACTGTGTACACTTCAAAGGGATGACACTTCTAAAATAAAGATGGATAATTAATATGAAAATAATGGATAAACTATTAAGATTATTTAATGAAAATAATTATCATATTTGTCGCAAAACTAGTTCTAATAACACAGGTAACTATTGTGAGTTATTTTAAGGGAAGTGCAAGTCACTGCTGTAGGGTAGCAATAAAAAGTCCTAAAATAGCAAGGAGCTTCCTTATACGCCTTAGGCGGGGTTTCCACTATTCCGTTTTGACGGATCCGGCGACGTTAATGACGTCAAAATGACGTCAGGGAAACAGCGGCCGCTCGGCACGGATGATCCACTCCGTCAGCCCATCGCTCATCATTTGTTGACAATCATATGGACATCATTAACCATAACGACTTCTTGTATATGTTATTATGTAGCTAAGTACTTCTGTCTCATATTTTCATGATATGTAGGATATTCAACATCACTGGACTTGCACCCCCACCCCGACCCCGGATCCAAAAGTTAACTTGAGTTCATCTCTAGACGGGCTCCGCTCCGTTGATGACGTCACTGACGGTCGATGGATCCGTGAAAACGGAATAGTGGGAACCCCGCCTTAATATTAACTTATCGGCTGTTGTAAGTAAAGGGATTGAAGTTGAGGTGCCCCGCTCCCCTAGTAGACTATATACATCCTGGCGGACTTAAAATCAGCACGTAGGTTAGTAACGCGCAAGGAGGAAAGTGCAAGTAGAATCCTTGGTAACGTGGGTGAGCTCAAGGCTGCTGGCTGGGCTGGGCAAAGTCCTAGGGAAGTTATTTCGCTGGGTGACGTTACACCCATCCTGTTCACGGTTGTGTTGACATTCCCACCTAGCTTTTCCGGCAGCGTGAGACTCTAGCTAGCGTGACTGTTTGTTTTAGACATCCTCTGTCCACATGTTCCTTACTTGCAATAAACTTATCCTACACAATGGGGCTTTCCATAGTTCTCCTCCTTTTTCTGTTTGGTGACGGTGTATTGTAGCTCTCCATCGTGCTCGGCGGTTGCTCTTGCCTCACCTCTCCAGCGCAGGAGTTCCGGGAAGCATTTTAACTTCAGTAACCTGCCAGCACCTGGTTATGCCTGAGTTGAGATTTCCAGTTTTGCGAAACAAGCAGTTTTCTGTTAGTTACACTGTCGGTACAAAGACTGACGTTTCTGTTTCACATTACCCTGCAAACTGCCACAGATCCGTATTTCCTGAGGTGTGGTGACATCGATGTTTCCTGTTTACTTTCCCATAGAAGTGTAATGTTCTGTGAATTGGTTGCACAGTCTCTAGTTATCCTGTTGTACGTGCATGGCTTCCTGACACTTTACATATTGTCCCAGTGTGTGATGGGAAACAGAATTACTGACGCCATGATATGATGGTAAAATGGATTCAAACAAAGTAAATAAATGAAAAACACCAAGTTTCAGTTCATTAACTAAGCAACAAGCTAAGAAAAGTAAGAGATCCATGGAAAGTTGCAAAATAAGAAGAGGAGCAAACCGAGGGTATCCCCCACATCCCTGCGGACAAAGAAAAAGCTGCAAGCACGAGACAACACAAATTTTCCGACTCTCAGGGCGCCTGCGTTGTATCTTACCTTAGTGCGTCGTCAAAACCCGCAGTGAAGCCACGTACGGTAGGAGCCCCGCTTTTTTTATAAGAATGTAGGTTAGGCTTTCTGTTCGGATTTCGTGTGTTATATCGGCTGTGACCTGGCATAGTGCGAGTAGCAGCAGCAGCACCCTGGTAGCCGCCAGAGCCGTAGATGGGAAGCGTTTGCTTTGGTCACGGGCACCCCAGACGCCATCTTGCATTTATGTCGCCCTTTTTCACTTAAACCGACTCAGCGCTTCTACCTGAACACAAGCTTACCAACAATAGGTAAAATGACAGTTACTGCAATTCCAGCAGGTTTTGTTCAGGTAGGAAGGCTAGGCAGTGAGCATGAGCGACAAGGAGGCAAAAAAGATAAATAGCAAGTGGCTTTTTAACTCAAAGCTCTGCTGAGGGGTTGAAGAATCGTAGTTCGAGCCCTTAAACCCCCTGGTAACTGGATTTGGTGGGTTTTGTCGGCCAGATCTGGTATACTAGGATCAGCAGAATCAGTCTGGGAACCCTGTGTAGGCTAGGGTGGGAAGAGTTTGGGCAAGGGCTCCCCAGATGCGTTGTGCTTTCCGTGAATCGGGGCACGCCCTGGGCTCCTTAGCAATGTCACGGGGAGGGGGGCCGGGGGTGGGGGGTACAGCTTTCCCTGTCCTACCTTGGGGTATATTTCCAAACGACATCTACTGCTACTAATACTGATACTATTACTGCTGCTGCTACTACTACTGCTACCACTACTACGGCTACTACTACTACTACTGCTACTACTACTACTAGTACTACTACTACTACTACTACTACTACTACTACTACTACTACTACTACTACTACTACTGCTGCTACTACTACTGCTACTACTACTACTACTACTACTACTACTACTACTACTACTACTACTACTACTACTACTACTACTACTACTACTACTACTACTACTACTACTACTACTACTACTTCTACTACTACTACAGCTAGTGTTGATTCGTATGTTACCTGAATAGGAAAATAACATGCATATATTGATTTATGGGGAGGCGGTGGCTGAGTCGTCAAAGTAACGGCCTCGTGTTCAGGAGGACGCGAGTTCAATCCCCGCCCGGTGCCACCAAGCTGGGATTTTTCAGCCGCCGCCGAGTGGCTTAAAACTACCCACATGCTGTCCAGAAGACCACCTATCAACCCGGACTCTAGATTCTAGGATCAAAGATGAGCTCTGGGAGGGCAGCATGAGCCAATGCAAGATGGCGCCACTATAAACACTCGCCTGCGCCAGAACGGGCTGGGCCGACCATCAGGACCTACCGGAAAGAAGCCTTGGACCGACCATCAGGATCCACCGGGAAGAAGCCTACCGGCGCAATAGGCTGCAATGTAAAAAAAAAAAAAAAAAAATACATAGGGTGGACCAGAGCGGCACGTTCTGTTATCAGAGTCTGCCCCTGCCAGAATACTTAGAATTCCACACCATGAGCCGAGATAAGATTCCAATGCAGTTCATCCAGCGTTTAGTGTTTATACTTTATGCTTAATCCTGTGGACCTCTACCAGTGAGTTGATATTTGCGCGCTACGAGTAGAGTCAGCGCTTCTGCAAACTCGGGGGCGGAAGTCTTGCGAAACTCCCTGACGCATCGTGGAAAAATTCAGGATATGAGACGCAGCAGGTTGAAATAGAGAGTAAATTGAATACATACATTGTTTCTTAGTCTCCATGCCAGCGTCACCCCGCCGTACCACCGTCAGAATATACTACACGTGATGCAATGATGCTATGGCGCCAGTAATTAAACGTGTGGCAACTGTCGCAATTTTATGACGTCACGATGAGTCATGGGGGTTTCTCGAGTGTTATGTGTTTTTTCTAGGACGTAATGTTGTGCTCTCCTAACTTGCTCTAACCAAAAATGAACGGGAATGGAAGGTTTTTGTTACTATAGTGAGTGAGTATATAGTCAAAGTTTTCCGAGAATTTCCGGTTACAAACAGGATCTCTCTCTCTCTCTCTCTCTCTCTCTCTCTCTCTCTCTCTCTCTCTCTCTCTCTCTCTCTCTCTCTCTCTCTCTCTCAACGTTTTCATGAGCTGATGAAACACTGTCGGCACATTTTACTAAACGTTTCCTTGACCTTGACTCTTATTTGATGATGCAAGCCGTATTTTTCCTGATCTGCGAGTGTAGGAAACAAATTAAAACTTCCCATAAATTATCTTTCGATGCCATTTGATACTTTGAAATAACACTCTCATTTGATGTTTTAATTAAATGGCAATTAAGTTACTTCTTTTAGGACCGTTAGATCTGGCACGCATAACTTTGTCAAGGTCACTGTAATCTAAGGTTGCTTGTAGTGACGAAAGCGCGTTGAAGGTATCACCATTATTTCATGATTAAGATAATAAATGCGATGGCTAATATTGCTACAGATTAATTCACCTTTAATATCAAACGTCAACTGCCGGAAAACATGAATCTCTTGGTTTTGTCGATAGTCTTGCAAATGGGATGGGGGAGGGGGGGGTGCAGGGATGAGGGAGGGAGGTGCAGGGATGGGGGAGGGGGGGTGCAGGGATGGGGGAGGGGGGGTGCAGGGATGGGGAAGGGGGGGTGCAGGGATGGGGAAGGGGGGGTGCAGGGATGGGGAAGGGGGGGTGCAGGGATGGGGGAGGGAGGTGCAGGGATGGGGGAGGGGGGATGCAGGCAATATCTGGAGTAAAACTAAGTCGCAGGAGGTAAAGTTAGAGAAATATTGCTCTGGATGATTCTAGCCATTGATTCACACGCACGTGCCAAGAGTTGCCAAACGTCGTGACAGGCCTCAACGTTGCGCCACACTGAATAATGGTTGAAATATCTTATCAAGGTGCGTCTTATTAAAAAAAACACTTGCATAACCCACAGTCATACATGTTATTTTCTTTATTGATGGTGTATCCAGGGACAAAAGTAGCAGAATTCACATATATAGCCCTTCGTTAGTAAGCACGGCAGGAACATGTAACCTATATTTGTAGCATCGGCTTATTCTCAAGAAGTGACTCCACTCTTAGAAAAGTAATGATTCTAGTAAAAGCACCCTTGTATCGTTTCTCAACACGTTCCAAAATTTCGTAACACAGAAACGTCTTTTGTGGGCTCAGGGAGGGCGTGGCTAAGCGGAAAACGTTGTAGATGAGTTGCCATGTGTATTTTTTTTATATAAATGCAGCCACGCTCTCCTGCTCGATACCAGTCTGAGCAAGACCCGCAGTGATTACGGACACAGGAGAAGCGCAGCAAGAACTAAAGGTGACAGTGAACAAACCATTTTCGTTCTTCTTTATGGTCGTCAGTAAGGTGGACAGTGATTAACAGTGAATGCAATTATTAATTTATTTTTAGCGAGGTGCAGTAGCGTGGGTTTAGTGTTGCCCAGTGCTGAAAAAAGGCTATTATGAAGTGTAGTAAATTGACGTGAGTGTTGTGCTGACATGCTTCGCACCGTATTTGTAATTAGGTTATGGTATCCGTAACAGCCAGTATTGTGTAGATTTACACTCTCTCTCTCTCTCTCTCTCTCTCTCTCTCTCTCTCTCTCTCTCTCTCTCTCTCTCTCTCTCATGTTAATTTATATTACAGATTTGGGATCACCCATCGCCCCCAGTCTTCACCCTCGCCATGGTTGCCCCTCACGTGGCGTCCCAGCTTACTCGCTCACTGGTTCGTATACCAAACAGCGGAGCCGAGAAGCCCCATGAAGTAGATCTCCTTGACCTGTCTCGAGTGTCCCCCACTGCGGCGCTGGTTCCAGTCATGCAGGGCTTACCCCCGAACATGTTTACTGCGAGAAGGCCCTCACACTCTCGTTCCACAACCTTCTCTACGGATTGTGGACCGGTGAAACCCTCCAAACCAACATCCTCCCTGTCTGAACCGCGGCCTGCTGTCGGGAACGGTCTGGTGCACCAAGATACAGCTGCTGTGAGTGCCTCGTCAGTACCATTACAGGCAGTACAGTCACTGTACGGCTCCATGGCCACTTCATCGGTTGAAGGGGTGTCAAGAGCTGCCTCTCGGAGGGGTACACTCCCTCCACTCTGGCCTGCCATTGGGAACGCATCACTGAGGACCACTCCCGTGCCCCCGAGTCGAGCAGCAAGTGGTCGCAAACGCCTCTTCCCAGTAGCTCATGAGGGTTCCGCTAGTAGTACAACTGCTACTTCGGCTAAAGTTCCTAAAACTGCCGCTTCGAATTCGGGGCGGGGGGAACGCCGCGCCCCATCCCGCCGCAGAGTCACCAAAGAGCAGCTATTGAGGGATATGGACAAGTTGCGCTCAGGATACGAGGCATTGCGCACAGATTACGAGGCATTGCGCTCAGCATGCGAGGCTTACAGGAATTATTACCTATCCATGGTGAACCAACAGAGGCTGTCATCCATGGGAAGTGTCCCGGGCGTGCAAGTTCACTAGGTGCGACGTGGGCAGTTCCACTCGCGACCCTCACTGACACAGCTGCCTTGAGATGAATTGACAACTTCAGTGAATGTGCAGTGTGTAAACCCTAAGAGACAGGGGTGTTCAGTGATAGCAGTGTCTACTATGAATAAAACTGATAAAAATGTTTAACGTTTTTGGTTTTGCAGTTGGAGTAGTGGGAGCGAGAGCAAATTGTACAATGGAGTCGAATACGCTTAGATATCGTGCTGTGATGAATAATAACTATTTTCATAAGGAAATGCATTATAAAATCTACATTATATAAGTCTGATTACCCTGCCACCTCAACCTATGAAGTTCCAGATTATTGATTTCTGCAACTTCATAGAATGTGTCATGTACTGGCCGTGACACACACGTGACGCCCGTGTGATGTAAACACCCGCCACCCGGTGTGGTGTCATGAGACATCCCAGTATCGTGAGACATCCCATCATGTATAAATACATGAATTTCGGCACGGTACAGTGTGTTTTGTCGACTGCTTGTCGGGATCTGTCCCACCTAAGTTTATTTATATTGTTATAAAACCAAATGATGACGTATGTGTGTATATAACTAGGATATCAACAATCACTTCTTTTTGTGACCTGTTCCGCTTTGCATCGGTTTTTGGGTCCTCCTTGCTACTATTTTGCACTTAGATGCTTCACTTGGTTACTGTGATAGTGAAGATTGGGTTCCACGACGCGAAGTTCAGGATGGGATGTCTTACGATAAGGGATGACTATTGACACCACACCGGACCTCGCACACATTATACCCAACTTAAAAAATAAAAAAAACACTTCCAATGAGAAAAAAATATACTTCCAATGAGGGAATAGGAAACCACTTGTGCTTCTTTATGATTTCATGCGCTCCTTCTGCCCCCTGCCACTTTCCCCCCCCCCCCCCCCTTTGCCCTGTCTGTCTTGGTCTCGGTTCCTGTAACGCGTTGGCTCCATTGTTTGCTTGCGCTTTACATGAGTGGCCGTCTGCTCCTTTGTGGTAAAGAATTGGTTTCATGATTTTTTACATATATTAGAAATTCTGAAAATCTAACTATAGGTGTTAAAGAGCTATACCACGAAAGTAGAGACGTGAGGCTGATTGGTGTCGTGATGTGCATTGATCTCTTCCTCGTCCTCCTTAAGCGTAGCAAAGGAACTTGAATGCTTTGATTACTAGAAGAATAAAATAAAAAAAATCTACAGGTACATGTTTATTTATACGCCCAGATTGTAAACTTCCCATGAATCTGCTTATCTAGTGTGGTGAGAGATGGTACGTTCGGTGGTTCATGGTCCGTTCCGTATGCTTGATCGAATCGGCAACGCGACACGATACGACAGGAACAAACTAATGACTCTTAACGGATAAAATACTCTTGTTTGAGGCAGGAGTACTCTACGCCTGACCTTAGCTGTACTGTTTGCTCGGCCATTAAGTCCTCGAGAATAACATGAGTAATGTGTACCTTGCTCTTATCGCCCCGCGCGGCCGAGAAGGGAACGGGAATCTGGAACAATGAGCAGTTAGTTTCTTGCTGGCCCGCGGGAGTAAAGGAGGGCATGATTCTTACTAGGAAGTTTTGTTCTTACTGCTGACGTGGAGATTTAACAAGGGGGGAAAAAAGTGAAGGGGGAAAAAAGTTGAAGGAAGCATCACTTAGTTGTGGAGGCTGGATGAGGACATGGCGAGACAGAAGGAGGAGTCTGAGGTGGATGTGGAGGAGGTGTACGGTGGAGTGATGGCCTTGATGCGGGTCTTGGGCTTTCATGTCAGCAAGAACGAAGGTGGCATCTACACGGTTCGACGGCGCCGCCTGCTGCCCGCTGTTCTCCTCAGCCTCGGGTGTACGGTTTACGGAAGCCTCTTGGTGCTGTACCTGGCCCTGACGCCCCTGCCTTACTGGTTCGTGATGATAAATATTCCATGCGTGTTTGGCTACTGCCTTCTCTTAATCGCCTACGTGGAGACGATACGCAAGAGGGACAGTACGGCACGCTATTTGACGTTCATGCAGTCCTTCACCATGAGACAGAGCAGATGTAAGATAAACTTTTCCTTGCTCTCTTACTTGGGCTACACCATGATTCTGGTCACTTACACACTGCTCCTTCTGCCATCCTTCGAGGTGGCTGCGAGCATTCCTTTCGTCTGTTTCATCAACTTCGTGCCTGCCATCCTGGACCTCTACACGGAGAGTTTCGTGGTGGTCCTCACAGCCAGCCTCGAGAAGCTCAGCAAGGAGGCGCTCGCCAGGGAAAAGTGGGCCCTTGGGGACGTGAGAGCTTCGTTTTCATCATGGTTGGCAGTGGTCAAGGCCGTCGCGATGCATAATAAGGTAATGCAACGAACGCGACTCTAGGACACAAAACTATCGAGAGCCTGTGTTTGAGTCCTGCTTTGTGTCGTTAGTAAGCTTAGAAAAGAACCGCATTTGGTCACGATGCGGTGCACACCATAGGGTCGGCAATAACTCTGAGGAAGAAGGTTGGTGATACAAACGACTCTCCACAACCTCACAAATTTTTCCAAACCATGAGAATATAAGGAGGGAGAGAAGTTAAACAAGTGGTGTAGGTGTCCTTCTGACAAAAAAAAATAAAACTGATTCCTTCAACGATTACTGTAATTAATTCAGAGCTGCAGCGAACATTTTAAGAAAACAACCATTTTGAGAGAGCTAGACTCCGCTAATACCTTGGCTTCTAAAGGCAGAAAAAAATGTTCACTACCATAACAACAGAGCCAGAGATAAATTACTTCACAGTACTACTTTGATTACTAATAATAATAATAATAATAATGATAATGATAATAATAATAATAATAATAATAATAATAATAATAATAATAATAATAATAATAACAATAATAACAATACCATAACCGCTGTGCCAAATAGTAATAGGCGGCAAGGATGTTTTTTTTTCTGATTAACGAACTGGTTAAAAAGGGTGACTAACCTAAACTGGAGCAAATAGGATTTAAATTTTTAGGTTGGAAAGGTTGCTAAACGGATAACCCTGCCCTTACTCTCTTCATACACAACAAAGCCTACGTGAGTCACAATAATTATACTGGTAACGTGGTGAAGGTCATGGTTAAGGTAGGGTCGACAGGAAGGGAGACGCAGGGAAGCTAAGGCCGCATAGCCAACACGTTGGGTAACTCTTTCCTTCCATGTGCCGTCCTTTTTCCGGCCAGAAAGTCGATTAGTAAATGCTGTGAAGGTGTTATTACCATTGTTCTGCGGAGGGAAGTGTTTTCCTTTGTTGGGCTCGTTCCTGAGACTTCACGAGCATAGTCCTGACACTCCTGACGTCAGGTGCGGCAACGGTAGACCACCACCTTGCGCCAGACACCAGATAAAGGCGCTAAGCCTCACGGATGACAGGTGAACAGGAATATGAACTGACATAGACAAAGTTCAGGCTAGAATATGACTGGTGCTGTTTGATAAAAAAAAAATATCTACTACGCGTTTCAGGCGCCATGTCACAGTTTTTCGAATATAACATTTTAACAAAGCGTCGGACAAGGATGGTGTTTTGGAAGACGATGATTGAGACCCCGACCTAATTGTCAAAAATAGGCTTAGGTGCCAAATGTGAATGATTACGGCACTTGTAGGAGTAACTTTAAGGTAAACTTCACTAAAATATACAGGCACGGGTAGCGAGGCTATGTGCCGTCATCACGTACGCACCGGCTCTCGTTCAAGTCGTGACGTCAATGTGACGTTTTACTATGAAGTAGTAGTAATCACTGACTCAACTGGTTTTCTCTCTCTCTCTCTCTCTCTCTCTCTCTCTCTCTCTCTCTCACACACACACACACACACTAGTCCAGCCCGATACATAGGGATGATGCTCATTTGAAACTATTATATATTTGCGAAAAAGTTTTACTCGCAGGAAATTACCTTATCCTTTGCATGGAAAATACGGTCTTTGGTACAACATGCAGTAATTATATAACATAGTGCAGTGGCTGAACTATTGTTGCTGTGTGTGTGTGTGTGTGTGTGTGTGTGTGTGAGAAAATAACCATCGAGTCAGTGATTACTACTACTTCATAGTAAAACGTCACATTGACGTCACGAAGGAGAGCCGGTGCGTACGTGATGACGGCACCTAGCCTCGCTACCCGTGCCTGTATATTTTAGTGAAGTTTACCTTAAAGTTACTCCTACAAGTGCCGTAATCATCCACATTTGCCTTTCAGAGGGTAACCCATTTTATTATGCCGCCATGGATTGCCGGGAATAAAAACACTAACACACATGCATATTTTTTTCTTCTGCCTCTCCTGAAAGGATCATATATACTAACAAAGATATAATTTTGAAGATTCCCCCCCAAAAAAAGTGTGTAGGCTGCACTAAAGGATATTGGTTTCCACAAAGACCTTACAAGGAGTGGCGTAAGTGACATCATAAGCAATTAAAAGGTCAGTGCCTATCCTGCTATGTGGGTAATGTCCGGAATCCAAACCATCAAACGTTCTCTTCTTTTCTCTCTGAACAACGAAACAAATTAGTGCTCACACCCGCAATTTCCTTCCCCCAAAGTAAGCTCTATTTATAGGAGCTCCAGCAACCATTACAAGACAAGGTTCTACTCAACAGCCTTTCCCCTATTCCCGTTTTCTTGTCCCCATTCTCGTTGTGGCTCCCTACCATTCCCGCCGTTTCCTAACCCTTCCTCAACCCTCTCGCCACTCCGCCTCCCTCCTCCTCCCCTCAAGACAAGTGGTCAACAGACAGACCACTTATACTGACGCTGCTACACACACACACACACACAAACAAAGGCCAGAGAGAGAGAGAGAGAGAGAGAGAGAGAGAGAGCGTCTATGAATGTTTGGTGACTATACAACACGAATGAGCGGGATTTACTGTTATAGTTGACCCTCCGATGGTTTGTCATTGATTAGTGTTTACCCGACCAACAGCCCCCACTCCTACCAATGCGTATCTTTCTTTTTTTTTTTGGGGGGGGGGCGAAAGATAAGGCAAAACCAAATGCCATAATGAAAGAAAAATAAGAGCTACTCAATACTCACTCTATGACTCTCCTACAAAATGAACATCGGGATAGAGGACGAGCGCTTTTTCCACAACAAAGAGGAGCCAGACCAAAGGCTTTTATGGAAGAGCGAGAGAAAAGGAAGAAAACTGCTCACTGACGCTCTTACCAAATGAACAGTAGACAGAGGACACACAACGCTTTGCTAAATATAAAGGGTAACTATTTTCTGGCTGGCTTTCCTTGATTTTCACCAGGTGTTCGGGCTGACCACGGGCCTGCGCGTGGTCCAGCTGATGATGAAAGGCCTGTCGCTGCTATACCTGGCGTGCTCGCTGCAGCAGTGGCGGGGCGGCTGCCTCGCCCTCCTCTTCGCCACGGCGCTGCCCCTGGCGGAGACCTCAGGGCTGCTCTACCGGGTCTGCCATGTTGGACACCACCTCACCCTGGCGGTCAGTAACACACTCTCTCTCTCTCTCTCTCTCTCTCTCTCTCTCTCTCTCATCCTTATTTCTCCTGATCTGCCATGACCAAAACTGATATAGCATCGAGAAGGCTTGATGAATATCGAATCTATTTTCTTGGAGCACCGCATCATGAACAAGTTGTTTGCGGGGACGCTCGTTTGACTTGTGAGATCACCAGTCAGGCGAGGAGTCTTACCTCATGTGCTGGGCATGCGTGAGGATGCACACTTGCCACCCACTCGGTAACATCATAAAAACTTAGTCTGAATCATACTCAACCATGAACGAACATTTTCACTTCCATAAATGCAGAATTGAAGGGCAGTTCTTGTTGTAGGAACGAGGAATTACGAAAGAAGGCTGCTCCAAAGTTTGCCAGTGAAAAGGGATGAAATGAAGACTGGCGGAGCTGGACGCCGTATAGTAAATGAGGAAGATTAGGAAGTCGTGTGCAGTGAGACCGCAGGAGGGAGGGGAACGCACTGTTCAGATTTCATTTTGAGAATTGTTATAACTCTGAGGCTGTTATAAACTGCACACAGCTGTGGTAGGGAAACACTGGCACTTGCGGCATCGCGGGGAAAAATACACACCCGCTGCTCACTAGTTACTCAAGCAAGTTTTTTACATTGCTTTGAGTAAAAAAAATAAAAATAAATAACAATGACCTGATAGTAATGGGGTGGATCTTATTATATTTTTTTCATTTCTTTTGTTAGCCTGAATGAATGAAGCTATTTATTTGCCAACGTTTTGATGCCAATAAATGGGCCTTGCAATGACAGCAATGTTCCCTTCCGTTCGCTATCGAGAGACATCTGAGACACGCGGCAATCCCTCGAAACGATATCAAGAAAACATACGCATACTTCTATCACGTTACAAGGCGATAAACCTGTAACTTTATCCACCTTTTCATTATGTTGCAGAAAATACACGTATTGCTTCCTCATGATTTACGTGTGCTCCATTTCTTCTTTTACTTCTTCCTTTGCTATACCTCTAAAGGGCTCCCTCTTACTCTAAATGATAATCTCCATACTTTCAATTCCTTTATGGTAAGAGGAGAGATCTTTCAATGTATACATAAAAGGGCGTATAGGTGACTTTTGCTTTCCATGAAGAGCAACATCTTTAGTGGAGGTTCTCTGGTTCGCCTGTAACACGTGACCCCCAAAATAACAATTCTTTTACCTATTTGCCCACCACCCCTATCCACAAGCACCTCCCGCTCACTAATCATTCGCAGGGTGAGAAGCTGTTGGCGGCGGTCACAGCGGCAGCCTACCAGGTCCCGGGAGGCTCCAGGGAACAGATGGCGCTGAGCAACCTCGCCGTCAGGATAGAGCAGCACCCTCCCCGCCTCCTGGTGTGGGGCCTCGACAGGTCAGTATCACAATGGTTGGTTAAGAACTCCAGTATCACCCGAGACTCATAGCTTTTTCAGTTTCCTTCACATGCTCTTCTTGCCCACTGAAAAGTTCATCCACAATGTTCTGCACTTTACAGGGTCATTGAATTCTAAACTTTTATAATTTTTGTCTCCTCGGTTAGTATACATCTGCCTTTCCCAACACATTCCTCTTTGCCTTGCCTAACGTAACTCTGTTTTCAGTCTGTCCCTGGAGACATTCATCCAGCTAGATAGAGTCGTGGCAGCGTGTCTCATCCTTGTCGTGCAGCTGGGCCAGGACGACCATTTCACCCACTCCTACACCGACGGCCCGCTGACACGTTACGACCACTGCTTTGTCCCCAACATCACTACCCCAAACACCATCAACACCACTACTTCAACCTTTACCTTCTGAATCACATCAGAACTTGCTACGACCTCTACTTTCCCTTCAACATCGCTTCCCCGCCGTCATCAACGCCACTGCTGCAACCTGTACCTCCTGGCTCGTCCGAGAGCTTGTTACACGCTGCACGCATTGCTTCCTTCACAATCACCACCGCCAAAGCAACAGCAACCATTACCGTATTTGTAAATGCGCAGCGCCCCCTCTCGGACACCTAGATTTTCAAGCAGAACATGAAACAGGGATTACTTCAATAACAACAAAAGTGACATTAGTACGTTTATGAACATATCAGTTCGGTGCAGTATTTGTCAGGTAAACAATTAATTTAATGATCACCGTGAAGGTTCACTGAGTTAATCCATTATTCGCTCAGGTCCTCCCTTCCGGGGCGACCACATAGGAACATTCGTGTTTGTCACTAGTTCATAATGTGTAATCTATAATATCATGTATAAAAGTGTTTAAATCTGTAAAAGTTTGAAAAAAAGCAGTGTTGCAAGTACAAAAAAATCACACAATCTAAAAATAAATAGTATTGCTAAACCTAAAGAAGATTCTAGGAGTCCACACAGGGACGGCGGGACTAAGTGGTCACTATATAATTATAGAGGAGGGAGGGACATGCGGTGCTGCGGCCGTGTGTGCCGAGCAAGGAGAGTGCCAAGTGTGCCCAGGGAACCAGCGGCTTCAGGGCACGGAGAGATCTGCTGACGTTTCCAGACACCACAGAGCTTACATTCCAGTCCTTAACTTAGATCACAGAATATCAGTATTTCGATCACTCTCGGAAGAAAACAAAATTGGCGCCTTCCGAATGTTAGTACAGCTAAGCACAATCTATGAGTGTACAAAAAAATGTCCTAATTTTAACACACGCCAAAACTAAAGTGTCATGTTACCCTGTCACCGGTGAGGTTCGAGGAGGCAAACACTCGGGGTGGCGAAGCGGTACCGCTGTGACCTTTCTATGCACTACGAAGCTCGGCGGGGCTCACGGGGATCCCTGCGAATCAAGTAAACAGAGGCAGGCGAAGTGGAAGAAGGTTAAAGATGCTAAGGTGTGGTAGTGTCTGTGAGGCACCCGTTGTTCGCCCAGTTTCACAAGCAAGGATTGCGAGACGTGAAGATTAGCACTGTTTTGCACCGACAGTCTGCTCCGGCTCAGCAGAGGGCAGGGCCACAGTGCGGTGGCGTGAGACTCGTGTGCGAGGTCCTCAGCAGGTGAAAACATCATGCTGATGAGTGGGTCATTTAGTGGAGTGAGAGTCTCACACTCTGGACGGAGCAGTAAATTTTCCCTCGGACTGAACCGCAGCCGGACGGTTTGGCAAAAGAGTTGTGACCGACACCGGAATAAGTGAAGCCTCATCGCTCAACACAGTACTCTGCCAGGCTCTGGTAAAATGACTACAGAGAAAAGATCTTATCCTGGGTGGTTTCATTCTTTCATCAGGCTAAGGTAAGGTAACTCCCGGGTACAGACCTGATCTTGTGAAACTTTTACACATATAAACGATTAGAAAGCGCAAAGGAACAAACAGCCTACTTAATGACACCTTCAGTCTCGCCGACGCCATCCTCCTCCCACTCTTCACCAAGTTGTTGCCACAGACTGACCTTAAAATGTCTCATTTCCTTTCTATTCCTACTGAGGCATTCTCCTGAAATTACAAACTGTTCTTAGATAATGTATCTGACTGAAAGCTTGAGTGACATTTTACATATCACTTCATTTATTTATCTCACATCAGCCTCAATGCTGGCCGGGTCACAGGGTGCTAACACAACTACACATGGCTGAAAACATGCCGGTGGGGCAGTGGGAGGGAGGAGAGATTCCTATCCGTCGCCACTACTCAGCGGTCGGTGGCTGCCGTCCCTTGGCTGGCTGGGGCCATGATGAGCGGCGAGGTTTATTTAGTTTTGAGGTGTTTCTTCTGTGCCGTCATGACGTGCTGGATGAGGCGGTGTGGTGAGGTGCGGACTGCCTCCGCCAGGCTGCCCCCGCCCCTCAGGGCCACCACTCGCTCCGCCGCCATCCTCACGACCTGCGCCAGCTGGACGGGCGAGCTGTCACACAGGAAGTCTGGTATCGGTGGGTTGCTTTCGTAAACCCTGATCGTATACTCCCATTGGTCGTGATGCCCCTGCTGCTGCTCCCCGTCGGCACCTGTGGAGGCATCCTTGACCGCCATTGACGCCTGGTGGCAGGTGACGGTGATGCTGGCGGAGCCGCTGCCCGGAGCAGGGGCAAGGGGAGGTTCAAGGAATAGTGCCTCAGATCCAGACAGCGGCCACTCAGCCTCAGGACACGGGTCCAGCTGCTCCCACTGTGTCTCCCACTGGAAAGCACGCACGGCCACACGTCCCTCCCCGCCGCCGCCCATCACGTCCCAGGCCGTACTCACGCCCCCGGCCAGCGTACGGGACAACAGGCGCAGAAGGCATGGGGAGTACAGGTGCTTTAGGGAACGTAGGGTGTTGACGGGGCTGCAGGGAGGCAAGTTTCCTTCAGGCTGAGATCTCAGATGACAGGTGAGCAAGGCGAAGATGACCTGGCCCACGTGGTGTACGAAGCAACGCTCCGAGGGCCCGCTGGCCGTGGCCTGCTGGTGGCCCGAGGATCCCCGCCATGACTCACAGCCGCAGCCCGTCATCCTGAAACACAGGCGGTGTTGACTAATATCCTGGAGGACTTTTTATTACTGTACGGATGACCTTAACTTACACAGCTTTCATATGTATATACATCACACTAATTTTTTTATAGTTACTCCTAAGAATTTTATTTTCTATCGTAGGAGAAACTTGTATTTTTTATTATTGAAAGGGTTCCTAAAGTATAAACAAAATGTTTGGTGTAGAATTTTTGATGCTATATAGTCTTATGTTTGTTGCATAAATGTCACGACAGCTGCATACCACAACCTCGCAAAATCAGAAAATGCGATGACTAAGGAAATGTGACTAAAACCCAAATAACTGAATAAGAAAGGAGACAAAATAATCCTTTGGTCATCCTTGAAAGTCCCTCCTAGCCGACTAACCTGTGCTTCCTCGAGAGCATGTTCTCGAGGGCAATCCTGTCCCTCAGGAGGAAGATGTTGTCGAGGGCCAGCGGGGTGTAGGGCAGGCCGGCGTGCAGCACGTGGAGCAGCGCGGCGCCCACCTGGTACACCACCGTCCACACCAGCTCCTCGGGCACGGAGGAGCCGCACGCCGTGAGCCGCGTCTGGGGAAGGAGCAGGAATGTGTACTGTGTAGTGTATTTATTTACCTAGTTGTATTAATCTAGTTGTAATTTTACAAGGCCTGGGCTTACGCTCGTATAGTCCCGTCTCCATATTTGTACTTGTGTGTGTGTGTGTGTGTGTGTGTGTGTGTGTGTGTGTGTGTGTGTGTGTGTGTAAATAAATAGGGAGAAAATCCGGGGACATTGTACTGAGCGGCTGATTCACTACCTCTCTTCTGTGACCTATAACAGTGTTTATAATATCTTATTGTCTGAAAAAAAAATCGAGTCAATTTATCCTGTTTTTTTTAATATTTTAGTTATCATCCATTCGTCTTTACACACCACACTCACGCCCACACCCACACCCACCCACACCCACACACCCACACACACCCACACCCACACACACACCCACACCCACACACACACCACACACTAACTTAATTACACCTGCTTCCTCTTGACCCACACCCACTTTCATTCAATTTCCCCTTGCACCCTTTCCATTAATGAACTTCACCCTTTAATCCAACCCTAAAACTCATTACAATCCTCTCGCCCCATTTGCCTACCCACTTTTCATTTCCTCCACCTGCTTAGTGCTTACCTGTATCTGATCAAGCGTGGCGATGGGCGTGTCGAGGAGGTAAAAAGCATTGCCAGTGACGTCATCGTAGACCACGCCCCATACGCTCATGACATGCTGATGATCCACCCAAAACCAGGCGTCTGCTGACCACCCAAGCCAGTGCCAGCCGCCCTGTGGAAGGAGATATACGTTAGGTCTCGCTCTCTAAGCCTCGCTCTCTAGTCAGACTCATTGAAGGGCGAAGGGAAGGAGGATGCATGAGGGAGTTGTATGTGTGGAGGAGAAAGTCTGGAGGTGGTGAAAAGGAGCGAAAAAGCGTGAAACATGAAACCGTGACTGTGGACGGAATTTAGGGAAAGGAGAGAGAGAGAGAGAGAGAGAGAGAGAGAGAGAGAGAGAGAGAGAGAGAGAAATACTAAGAGATTGGGGAAAACAGCAACAGCAACAACGAGAATGATCAACAGAAAACTCAATAAAATAAAAAATAAAAAATACTCCATCACCACAACACCACGACCACCATTACCACCGCCACCACCATTACCACCACCACCACCGCCGCCAACAACAACACCACCAACAACAACAACAAAAGCTATCATGTCGTAGTATACAATCACACACACACACATACACACACACAAAAAAAAACGTAGATAAGTTAGTCATGGATATACCTATTGGCTGTCACGGCCACTTGGCACCCACTTGTGTATACCTGTGTGTGTGTGTGTGTGTGTGTGTGTGTGTGTGTGTGTGTGTGTGTGTGTTATGGCTGTCTTGGCGTCACTTATGGTCCGCCAAGACACTCCCCTCTTCACCCTTTCTCTTTCCCTTCCTCTCCTTCCACCCCTCTCCTTGCTCACGCCGCTTGTCACCCATTTCTATTTCATAACGACACAAGCGTTTCCTCTACACTTTCCCCCTTCCCTGGCACATCAACTAACCTTCTTTGCTCTCTGTTCTCTTTCTAAATACAATAAACTAATCCTTTGGTGTTTCTTCCATCTATCTCCCCTTATTTTCCCCTCCTTTTTCTTTCTTTTCTACATTAAACTAATCCTTTGGTGTTTCTTCCATCTATCTCCCCTTATTTTCCCCTCCTTTTTCTTTCTTTTCTACATTAAACTATTTCTTTCGTGTTTTTTCATCCATTTCCCCTCATTTTCCCCTCCTTTTCTTAATTTTCTTCCTAAAAGCATATACATATACCCATTTCTGCTTATTTTCACCCTTTTCTCCTTTCTTCTACCTCTGTGTAGTTTGCCACCTCTCCTTTCGAACACTTCCTTAATTTTATGGGTGTAAATACTTTCACCGCTTTTCTTCAGCATCCTTTCGTGTGTTGTTTATCCTCATGTCCATTCTCTAAAACAAGCCATTCCCCAGCTGTTACTTCTCATTTTCCATCCTTTTCCTCATCTTCTTTTAGTCCATCTTTTCATATGTGTGACCCGGAAGAACCGAGTCATGTTCCCTAAGCAAAAAATGTATCACAAGAGAAAAAATCAAAAGCATTTCCTCTCTGATCCTCGTGTTGAATATTTAGCTGCGGAAGGGATTTCAAGCCGTCTTTTTGATCCCGCTGTTTTGGTGGTGAGGACACAGGGCAGATTTTCAAGACTCCGATCTGCCTTGTTTACTTTGTACCCTGACGATGAAGTGACACGAGGAAGATGTTTGACTTTGTTTTCATTCCACTGTTTTATGGTGACGGCGAGACGATCTTCTAAGCCTCTCAAGGGTCTCGTATAATGTGCATTTTCCTGGCGACGCGAAGGGGGCAGGTGAAGGAGCAGAGAGAGAAATGGAGCAGGACGGGAGGGAGGAGTTAACGAGACAAGGAAAGTTAGGGGGGAGGTGGCGAGGCAGAGAGGGAAAGGAGGCAGGATTGGAAGGAACGAGAAAGGGGAAGTTAGGGGGCAGGTGGCGAGGCAGAGAGGGAAAGGAGGCAGGATTGGAAGGAACGAGAAAGGGGAAGTTAGGGGGGAGGTGGCGAGGCAGAGAGGGAAAGGAGGCAGGATTGGAAGGAACGAGAAAGGGGAAGTTAGGGGGGAGGTGGCGAGGCAGAGAGGGAAAGGAGGCAAGACAGGAGGGATCGAGAAAGGGGAAGTGCCACCTGTTGTGTTTACAAGCGACTGGCAGCAGCTGAATGGCACCGTTTTTGTCACCCAACACTACCGCATGAGAGCCAAGAAGGGAAACCCCGCTGGAGCTGTGCCACCGCGCGAACCACCTGGCGGGGGAACGACCACCTCTACAAATCACGGAACCACTCACAGCCGCCAGCCAAGAGGGGAACCACCACCCAAGAGCTTCAGTGGGTGGCTCCCAACCAACCACGTGCTGTAGCTAGTGTGAAGTTGCTGATGCGAGTGTTAGTAAGATGTAGAGAAGTTTGAAGTGATAGATTAGTTATAGTTTTTTTCACAGCGTCTGGTTTTCTTCTGGAGTTAGAAATTATACCTTTTTTGTCAAGAATTCTAAACTAGGGTGTTCTTCAAGAGTTCGAAGTCACGATTTCGAGCTTTCAAGTTATTCAGGACTTCGCTGCCAGGGTTCTTCAAGAGTGAGATATCAAGAGCTCTAAGTCACAAGGCCTTCTTCTAAGAGTTCGAGCTCAGAGGACCTTCAGGAGCTAGAAATCACGAGGTCAAGACTGCATGATAAGTCCGGAAGGTTCAGAAAGTGGTTACGTTTTCAGGAGCCACAAAGAGTCTTCAGGTGTTACGCGTTTAAAACCTATAATCATTCAAGGTGGCGTGACGTGCTGAAGGGCGTATCAGTGTGAGGCTTGCGTCATCTGTCCCGTGCGGTGAGCGACGAACCAGCTCTTTCTTGTATACCCTCCTCCTTCCCCTCTCCCTCCTACTCCTTCCCACTACCTCTCTTTACCCTGCTCCTTCCCCTCTTTCTCTCCCCCTCCTACCTCATCAAGTGTTTCATTCCTTCCCTCTCTACACTCATTTTCCCAACTACCTGTCCCTCCCACCTCAACCTCCCCTTCTTTCCTCTTCCCTTTTCTTTCTTCCTTCTTCCCCTTTTCCAACCCCTACCTCTGCATACCTCTTTCCCCAACTTGCTATCCCCTCCCACCTCAACCTTGTCTTCCTTTCACTTCCCCTCTCTTTCTCCCTTTTCCTCTTCTTCCCCTCTCTTTCTCGCTCCTTCCCCTTTTCCTCCTCTTCCCCTCTCTCTCTCCTTCCTTCCCCTTTTGCTCCTCTTCCCTTCCCCTTTTCCTCCTCTTCCCCTCTCGTTTTCCCTTCTTCCCCTTTTCCTCCTTTTCCCCTCCCTTTCTTCATCCTTCCCCTTTCCCAACCCCTAAATCTCCACCATCATTTCCCCCAATACCTATCCCCTCCCACCTCAACCTCCCTTTCCTTCCTCTTTGCCTCTCTTCCTCCCTCCATCCCCTTCCCCTCCCCTCGACGCATCGCTGACGTCACGAGGGGAAACCTGCTGCCGGGCGCCAAGTCAGACCCAGCAACCCTCGTGCAGCCGCGACATATTTTTGGCGTCGACCACAAAGATGCGCAGAGACTTAAGTAATCGTGTTGTTCCTTCCGATCCCTCAACAGTGCAGCGACGAGGAGGAGGAAGTGGAGGAACAAAAAATAAATCGCACTCCTTCCTCTTCCTCTTCTCCTCCATCTTCTTTACTTTTACATTTTTTTTTCTTTTGATTGTTACCATTTTCTTATTGCTATTATTATTATTATCCGGAAACCATGCCGGGTCCTTGTTTTTTTCCGCACCACGAGGCCAAAAGACAACCAATCAGAGCTCTCGAAGGCCGTTACGACGTTTCCACATGAGCCAATCACAGATAAGCACGTCCTTCAAACCCCTCACTCCCTCCCCCCCCCCCTCCCCACGTGACGTCGCAGAGGAAAGAGAAAGAGGTTGAGGAGGGAGTGGCGTCGCGCAGTCCCAAGGAAGGTGTCTATATACTTACCTGTGCCGTGCTGTCCTGAGTTACATTATAGCCTTTTGAGGGAGAAGCAGCTGCAGAAAGGAAGATGCTGATCGCTCCTGAAGGGTAATAAGGGGAAGGGCCACTCGAACAAAGCAAAACATCCTCATCTACGCGTTTCTTCTGTAAGGGACGCAGGCAACACAAAGAACTGTCTGCGCATCTGGTATTTTGACATCAAGTTGCGTGTTTTTTTTCCCGACTGACTTAAAAATGTGTTGATAGGAAAGTGATGCGAATACATAATAAAATAAACATTCTCACACTTGTCCCCTGCCATTGTATCTTTTTAGTTTCCTGGTGCTACTTCCACATGTATCCTTAGTTGTATAATCACACTCTGTACTGCCTGGGGGTTGGGATGGCATGCTCCTCCCTTCTCCTTTGTTGTTTACTTGCAACAATAAACTATCCATCAATCAATCAATCATTCGCGTTTCTTGTGTTTCTTGCAAGCGGCGCAGCATCACAAAGAACGTACTGCGTCTCCTGTATTGCACGTCAGCTTAAACGTTGTAATTGTTTTATGTCACTAATACAAAGTAGCACATCATCACGCGTTTCTTGGTACAGAAGCGTAGCAGCGAACACATTGGGCTTTACATTAGATTGCCTCATATTGTTATACGTCACCTCAAATGTATTACAAATGCTTACGACATGATTTGGATTCTAGGAACATTCTACGTTTAAATTTATGATTGTCACATGGAAGTGGTCTGGATTATACATTAGGAAGGAAATTTTGAGCCACAAGAGGAAGGATCTTTATTTCACTGACTTATTTACCTGTTTACATATTAATCTACTTTCTTGTTGACTCATTCATGGACAGACTTTGATTGTGGAAGGAGACGGTAGTTTTTAGAGGTTGTTGTTACCTGCACTTTGTTATTCTGCTTCAGTAAAAAGAAATCACAGAGAAGATTTTATTTTGAGCCGACAGCAGTACTTTATATATTTTTTTTATATAAAATTATGCTTTATATTCACTTTTCTTATGTGTGCGATTATTGTATTGTTCTTTTGTTGTTCTCTTGCGTCTTTTCATTCATTGTTTTCCTCCCATTTCCTTCTTTCCTTCCCTTTTTTCCATTTTTCCTTTTTTCTGTTCATTTTTATTATTTTTCATTTTTATCTTTGCCGTCTTTTCATTCTCTGTTTTCCTCCCATTTCCTTCTCTCCTTCCCTTTTTTCCATTCTTCCTTTTTTCTATTCATTTTTTTATTTTTTTATTTAGTCTTTTCATTCACTGTTTTCCTCCTATTTCCTTCTTTCCTTTCCTTTTCTTCCATTATTCATTTATTTGTTGACGTGTTCTTTTCTTTATTTACTCTGTTTATCTTCATCGTCTTCTTTCCTTCTCCTTTGTGTCTTAATGGGGCGGAAATTCTTCACTTTGTCTCGATGTTCTATAATTTTCCTTCTATTCCTTTGTTCTTTTTCTACGTCATATCTTATAGAACGACAATTTCTTAGTATGAGAGAGGAGTTTTAATTTTAATCTCTCTCTCTCTCTCTCTCTCTCTCTCTCTCTCTCTCTCTCTCTCTCCCCCGTGTGACCTCGTCTGAAGCTGGGTCTTATCGAAGTGTATATTTTCAGTCCTAAAAATACTAACTTATCGCACGAGAGAGAGAGAGAGAGAGAGAGAGAGAGAGAGAGAGAGAGAGAGGTGATGACTAACCAGGTAAAATGTAATGACGCTCTGGGAACGCGATGCACACGTCATTTTTTGGTTGTTTTCATAGAGGGTAAATTATCGTCCTTGGTCACGGCCTGTCAGCTGCGCGGCGGGGCTTGGGAGGAAAAAGATGATGATGATGATGATGATGATAATGACGAGGATGAAGAAGCAATGATGGAAGAGGAGGTGGAGGTGGAAGAGGAAGAGGAAGAGGAGGAGGAGCAGGTGGAGCAGGAGCCAGAAAAGGAACAGAAAGATTAAGCAAGAAAGGAAGCACAGAAACAACAAACATTCCACAAGATTAACACATTAAAATATTTACATAATCTCAAAAAAAAATATATCCCCAGAGCCTTACAACGATTAGACGAGAGAGAAATAACAAACACCCAGAGAGGATTTTTTTTTTACAGTAAAGGAAGCAACTCAAGGACCAAAACAAACAACCCAAAGAAAAAAAGTGCATAAGAGATCTGAAGGGCCGACGATGGATGTTGCCACTTTTTTACGGAGTTTCCCCTAAAAAGAAAACAAACGCACGGCTGCCTGATAAACACACTGACCACTTTCTTTCACTTCACGCTTTTAAACACAAACTAAGCCGTCTCTACGCAAACACTGGCTATTATGACTCTCTCTCTCTCTCTCTCTCTCTCTCTCTCTGATGAAAAAAACGAAGAAAAAGAAAAAATAAATATTGTGGTTTGATTTCTCTTTATTAACACGTGCCGGCGGTGGTCAAGTCTTTCCCTACACACACACACACACACACACACACACACACACACCGTAAACGACAATGAACTTGGCTGTCATGACGTTAATAGTGACGTTGAAGCGCTGCCAAAGGACAAAAAAGATAAGAGAGAGAGAGAGAGAGAGAGAGAGAGAGAGAGAGAGAGAGAGGGTGGCAGGGGGAGAGGGACAAAGAGGAAAGACCCTCTCATTTGGCCCTACACTAAGAACATTTCCTGGTACTGGTGAGGGTGGAGGGGGGAGGGGGGGTTGGCATCTCTCTCTCTCTCTCTCTCTCTCTCTCTCTCTCTCTCTCTCTCTCTCTCTCTCTCTCTCTCAAACAAAAATATACAAAAAAAAATAGGAATAAAAAACAAAGAAAAAAACGGAGAAAAAACTTTAATGGGAGACTCGAGAATTTAAAAAAAACGAAGAAAAAGAAGAAAAGAAAAGAAGGAGGGAAGGAAGTGAGAGAAGACAAAAGGGAGAAGAGGGGAAGAGCAGAGGGTAGAGAGGGGAAAACAATGCAAGGGGAGAGGGGAGAGAAGGGGAGATATGGGTAGAGAGGGGAAGGAGAGAGGAGGGAGGCAAAACAAGAGGAAGAGGAGATAAGAAATGAAGGGTGGCAACAAGGGCAAGGGAGGGAAGGGAGGGAGAAGGGAGGGGAAGGGAAGGTAAATAGGGAGAAGGGAACTAGGGCAAAGAGAACCCTGAACTCATCTCTTGGCTACGGAGAGAGCGAACGATACCCACACCTGTGACGCTAAATTTAACCTCTCTCTCTCTCTCTCTCTCTCTCCCTCTCTCTCTCTCTCTCTCTCTCTCTCTCTGCGGTCACAAATAAGGCTAAAAAAGTCTATATAAGAGAGAGAGAGAGAGAGAGAGAGAGAGAGAGAGATGACATAAGGAAAAGGAAGGAAGGAAAGGGAGTGATGTGAAGGAAGGAAAAAGGGATGGAAGGAGTAAGGGAGGAAGGGAAGAGGAATGAAAGGAGAGGAGAGGTCGAAGAGGGAGGTGAAGGAAAGAGGGAGAAAGGGAAGAGGAAGGAAGGGAGGGAGGGAGAGGGAGAAGAGGGACGTAAAGAGAAACAAAGGGAAGAAAAACGAGGGAAGATACGGTAGAGAGAAGAGAAAGGAGGAGAGGGGTGGGAGAGGACAAGGAAGGATGGGAAAAAAAATAAACAGTAGGAATAAAAAGAGGAAGGGAAAATGGGAGGGAAAAAAAGGAGGGTGGAAACTGAAGATAAGGGAGCTTGCTTGATGGGGCGGCGAGGGGGGAGAGGTGAAAAAACGATAGCAATGTCTTTTCATCTTACACACACACACACACACACACACACACACACACACACACACACACACCTGCCGCCCCGCACCTCACAAAGAGCGTTTACATGTACGTGTTTACCCTTGTTTTCCGACCAAAATAAACACGTACACGAGACAAAGACGCACATGTACACATAAACACTCGAGAGACAAGGAGATGGCAAACACACACACACACACACACACACACACACACACACACACACACACACACACACACACACACAGGTAAAGATAGGTATGGTCAGATAAACAAATAAATGAGGAGTCGATCGTAATGTGGTAAATAATCCTTTAAGCCTTCGTACCTTAAACAGTTTATTTACACGAGTGGACAGTAACACACACACACACACACACACACACACACACACACGTATAGTTCAATAAGACGCAGTTTCCAGACCACGCCCTCCCTCACCCCCTTTCCGCGGACAGGGAACTTAATTATAATCGCGGCCACAGCACGTGCCCCTCGCGCCCCGACAAAGACAGCAGATTCTGGGGCGGGCGAGGGGCGTTGGACGAGGAGGGGCAAAGGGCGCAGAGGACTCTGAGAACAATTCTATAAGGTGATGGTGCTTTCGGGCTCTCTCCTCAAAAATGGCGACATGACATTAGATTTGAACATTTGCCGGAGTAGATTTTGAACTCACTGATATCGAAAAGAGTTGGAGAATGCTGGGAAAGACCTTTGTCCATCCTGCAATGAACTAGTAACACCTGATGATGACTTTTTTTTTTTACATTAAAGGAAGCAGCTCAAGGGCAATAAAATAAACGAGAAAAAGTCCGCTAATCGCTGCCCTATTAAAAAGGTTATAGATGAGATGAGAGTAAAGATTATTATTATCATTATTTTGCTAACAACATCCATACACCATTTGCTTTTTATGTAAACATTTTTATAAGCCCTCAAAAAAACTCCCGGCCCCACTTGACTCTCCCAACCCCTGAACAATGCACTCACCGGCTGCCCTCCACCCTCTAATGACGAGTCCCCCTGGCTGGGCGGAAGGGGCGAGTGTTGGACAGGAAGGAGAATGTTGGCAGAGAACGGGACACTGGCGATAAGGTTCTGGTGTCATGCAGAAGACCGCAAGGTATTGAGAGGATGGGAGCGAGGCTTTAAACATTCGGATTAGAAAAATTAGGGGTTGGGCGAGAGCGCATGGCGAGGAAAGCATAAAATAAGGAGTAGCATTAGTAACCTACCTGTTAGCCGGCATCATGCATTTGCTTTGACGCTGACGGACCGACGCTTTGGTCAAGGAACAAGAAATTGATGAAGGACGTTCTTTCCCAAACACACGAATAATGAGGATAATTTCAACAAAGACACGAGTATGTAATTTTGACGCTTTGATCGAGGTATTCTTCATGGGAAACAAACTAAATTTATCCATTACATACAAATAACGACAATGATTTTAAGATAATAATTTGAATATTTTTGATAGGCCGACGTTTTGGTGAAGAACAGACGATTAATAATGACTTCTTGTACTGCGAAATTGACATATAAAGAGGATAACTTTCCATACACATTAATAAGGACACTTTAAAATCTAACTAGACTTTGTTCATGTGTCAAACCTCACGATTCTCTTTATTGCCAACATTGTTTCTCGCTACATCAACAACTCAGCGAGCCCTCCCCCTCCTGCCCCCCAACACACACACACACACACACACACACACACACACACACACACACACACACCACGCCTTGGTAAACACGGAGGGGAAAGGCAGGGAGATGCACCATTTGTCAAGTGGGGAAGTTAAACAGCGCTTGTCTACAATTCTGAACTGCTTCGTCGATTATTTTATCCGCACGAGATGGGACGAGATGAGGGAGAGGAAAGGTTGATAATAATATAAATAAATAATAAATGATAATAGTGGTGAATACATGGCGATAAAAGATGCTCCCTAGAATGCTAATCAATAAACGTGACAAATGAATGTATAGCTCACAATCCCGGCCTGTCGTGTGCATGCAAGCCGCTCAGCTCAGTGACAGGAAAGGAACGGCGTCATGCGTGTCAGGTGTCAGTGTTTTGGTATGACTTGAGCCTGACTGACAGACAGATATCCCGGTGACGGCTCAAAAACACGATGAAAAAGACACGAAAAGAAAGTTTTAAGATCGTCTTCACTCACGCGTTCATGAATACAAAAAAGAAAAGGCCTTACTATGAGTTTGAGAGAGCTAAGAAGACGCTCTCCGCTTCAGTTTACAAGGCTGAGAAAGTTGAAGTTTCACGAACATTTTGCTATTAAGGCCCATATTCCCAACCATTTCGGGACTTACACGGAGGCTTTCATAGAGGTTATATGCATTTCCATGGGCAGTTTTATGAGCCTAGTAATAGTGTGACAAGACTTTTTTACCATAAATGTGGAAAACACTCATGATAACCCGTTCTAACCTTAGAAAATATTTGTTGAGGGAGCCGAAAGCGTCTGAGAAAAAGATCCTATGTTCAGAAATACTAAAATTGAAAAAAAAATCGCCTACGAGTCCGGGAAAGCAGCTAAGGGAACGGTCTCCAATTTAGCGTATACGAAACTGTACCAAATAAATTCCTCGTATAAATTTGATCCTTAGAAAGTTATAAGGAGAAAGGCTGCGTTGCGTCATCATGAACAAGCACATATAATAACAAACACGTCTAGGTATTATCTTTTTCATACTCACGTTCTTTACAGTGAAAAAATAAAGAAAAAAAACAGTACCGACCACAACAACAACGGAAAGAAAACAGCAATTCAGCATTATGATACATATTATTTTGCTCCTTAACCCAGCTTTCTCCGCTTATGCCCCCGGGGTGGAGAGAGAGAGAGAGAGAGAGAGAGAGAGAGAGAGAGAGAGAGAGAGAGTGTGATTGTATGAAGGAGTATAAAAGCTTGTGTGGTTAGTGATTAGGTTAGGTAAGCTTGCTGTGTGTGTGTGTGAGAGAGAGAGAGAGAGAGAGAGAGAGAGAGAGAGAGAGAGAGAGTCAGTCTTCGTTCTTTTAAGACGTAAATGTTTGAGTCTTTCGAACTGAGGCAGAGAGAATCTATTCCTGGAGGAGGAGGAGGAAGAGGAAGAGGAGGAGGAGGAGGAGGAGGAGGAGGAGGAGGAACACGTGGGTAGGAAGTAAAGAGGGAAGTTATTTGCACATTGAAAGTTTGTTGCCACGTTCAGAGAGAGAGAGAGAGAGAGAGAGAGAGACGCACGATATGTTGGAAGGCGTTCAAGGTGTTTGTTTCTTTCAGTATGACAAGTGTTGCGCGTATCTTTGTGTGATTGTGTGTGTGTGTGTGTGTGTGTGTGTGTGTGTGTGTGTGTGTGTGTGTGTGTGTGTGTGTAGTCTCGATTGGCTACATGTGTACGTGAGGGGCCTGTCATTGTGTTGCACCTGGCTGTGTGTTTCCTGTTTGTGTTGTTTGTGTTGCATGGAGCGATGCGTGGCAGTGTTGCGCTTTCTTGTGTTGTGGTATTCGTTGGCTTATTGTTATTTTCTTGCGTGTTGTGATGATGGTGGTGGTGGTGGTGGTGGTAATTATAGGGGTGGTGATGATGAAAGGGGGGAGGAGGAGGAGGAGGAGGAGGAAGAGGGATATATGGAGAGGAAAGAAAGAATTAAAGAGGAAAACATGAAAGGAGAAGAGGATATGACGAAAAGAAAGAAAGGAAGGAAGAAGGCATAAAAGGAAAGAAGGAAGGAAGAAAGGAAGGAAGGAAATAGAGGGAAGAAAGAAAGGCAGAAAATAAGTAAAGAAGCAAGGTAGGAAAAGGGGAAGGAAGGAAGGAAGCAAGGAAACAAGGAAGGAAGGAGGGTAAAATGTAGTGTAGAAAGAAAGGCAAAAAAGAAGTAAAGAAGCAAGGTAAGAAAATGGGAAGGAAGGAAGAAGGGAAAGGAATGAAGGACACAGAAAAGGGAATACAGAGGCGAAGAAAGGAAGGAGGAAAGGAGGAAGAGGAGAAGGAAAAAGGAAAAGATGTAATTAGTAGAAAGAAGGTAAGAAAACAAGAGGGAAAAAATGTAAATACAGACTCGGAAAAAAAATAGAGGATGATGGATTACTGATGGATGACTGGAATGGAGGAAATGGCTGTGGTAGTTGCAGAAGAGGAAGAGGAAGAAGAGGAAGAGGAGAGATAGAGGAGGAGGAAGAAAGGAAGAGGAGTAGGAAAAGACCAGAAACAAGTGAAGAGGAGAGAAAATTGGACACGATAGAGAGACGAAGGATAGGAGGAAAGGAGAGTAAGAGGAAGAAAGAGAGAAAATAAAACAAAGAGGAGAAGGAAGGATTAAAAAAAGAAGAGGAGGAACAGAAGAAGAGAAACAAGCGAGAAGGGTAGAAAATGGGGAATGAAAGAGACGAAGGATAAGAGGAAAGGAGAGGAAGAAGAAGAGAGAAAATAAAACGAAGAGGAGAAGGAAGGAGGAAAAAAAAGAGGAGGAGGAGAAGAGAAACAAGCGAGAAGGATAGAAAATGGGGGATTAAAGGGAAACGAAGGGAAGGAGGAAGGGATAGTAAAAGGGAGAGAGAGGAAAAAAAAAAAAGAGGAGGAAAAAAAGGAGAGAAGGAGGGAGGGAACGAGAGTGGATGATGCTGAGTCAATAGTGGTCTGGCTGGTGGCGAGGACAAGTTTGGCTGGAACACACACACACACACACACACACACACACACACACACACCACCTGGCATCAGAGGGTCTTTCAAGAAACCAGCTGGCGAGAGGATGTCAAGCGGATTTTCTCTCTCTCTCTCTCTCTCTCTCTCTCTCTCTCTCTCTCTCTCTCTCTCTCTCTCTCTCTCTCCAAAGACGTTTGTATCCTTATGAAGTTTCCATTTTTTTCCTTGTTCTTTTTTTCCCTACTTGTTTTTCGTCTCCGCTCTCATCCTTATATGATAACAAACCACTTTTTTGTTTTTCCCTGTTGGTTCATATTTCATTCCTTCCCTTTAACGTTAGTGTTGCTTACGTTATGATTCATCTTACTAACATGGCGCAGGGACGTTCTCTTCCAGTTATATTATTTTCCTGGTTTTATTGTTTCCTTTAACCACGAATATATTTTCTTCGGTTCCTTCGTCATAAACAATCTATCACAAAACAAATATATGGAGAGAAGGGTTACCATCAAAACCACTATCACAGCTACCACCATGACCACCACTAACAACAACTACAATAATAATACTATCAACATCAACGTTACTTATATACGACTTCCCGTCTCCTCTAATCATCTATTCCAGTCCAGTCGTTGCGAGCATCTCCATAAGTGTTTTGTATTCTAGCGTCTAGCCTATTCTCTCTCTCTCTCTCTCTCTCTCTCTCTCTCTCTCTCTCTCTCTCTCTCTCTCTCTCTCTCTCTCTTCTGCATTTCTTCTCCTTATCTGTTTATCTTTCACTCCTTGCTAGTTTCTTCCCTTCTTACTCCGTGCTTTCTCTCTTCTTAATCTCTATTCTCTCCTTTCTCTTTTTTTCTATATTTGCTTCTTACTCTCTTTTCTCTTTTCTTTCTCTGCATTCCTTCTTCTTATCTTTGTATCTTTCACTCCTTGCTAGTTTCTTCTCTTCTTTCCCAATGCTTTCTCTCTTCATAATCGCTATTCTCTCCTTTCTCTTTTTTTGTCTGTGTTTGCTCGTTATTCCTGTTTATTCTCCTCCTCTGCAGTCTCCCTCCTCCATATCTTTTTTTTTTATCTTTCACTCCTTTCTAGTTTCTTCTCGGCTTGCTCCTACTTTCTCTTCATCTTTAATCTCTATTCTCCTCCGTCATCTTATCTTCCTTTCTTCATTTTAATCTACTCTCCTCACGGTTCTTCTCTTCGCTCTGTTTTCCTGATCCTCCCTTTCATTTTCATCATAATTATGTTAACTTATTTTCTAACCCCGTTCTCTGCTTATCTGTACTCTCTCCCACTTATCAAAATCCTTCGTAAACACTTATGTCACTTCCAACGCGGTATCCTTTTACTCATCTTAATCTACTCTTCGTTTCTCACTTCCTACGCCTTATCACACATCTTTATCTTAGCTTCGTTTCTCACTTCCTGCGCCTAATCATTACTCATCGCCTTATCACTCTCCGCTTTTGTCTCATGTAGCTATTTCAGGCCTCGGACCAAAATAGGACACCCGGATTTACTGAGCCCAGCACCCGCCATAACAACAGCAGCAACACGCGAGTCACATCTATCCTTGTAAGGCCTTGTCATCATCAGCAACGAGCGTACTAATGAGGTGACTCTCTGCTCTTCCCTCCAACTCCAAGAACCTCTCCTTTTCAGAAATGTCTTTCGGTATTGATTTGATGTGTTTCAGGATATTCCCTTTTAAGTTAACACAACCTAACTAGACCATCACCGATTCTTATTCAGTATTTGTATGTGTATATTTGTTTGTTTTTATTTACCGAAGTGGAGGATTCTTTTCGTGTATATGGATTTGGACATTCTGAAGTTTGTTGTACTAGTAATTTAATGTCTAGCTAATCGGTAAAATATACACGATTTTTTTTTACAGCAAAGGCGACAGCATAAGGGCACAAAAAAAGGAAACAATAATAAATAAATAAAAGCCCGCTACTTGCTGCTCCTGTAAATAATCCGAAGAGGTGGCCGAAAGGGGGGTCAATTACGACAACACATAAAAATATATGAATACCTGACTCCAGTCCTCTTCTATTTCATCCACAAAATATTCAACACCATAGACCATGCTGAAAGAAATATCCTACATCCATTAAAACTATCCAAACTAACAGCTGACATGGTACTCATTTTTGTTATGCGACCTACCCAGACTTGACTATTTAAAATCTGGATGTAATTTGTTATGGCTGTCAATCACAATCACCACCACCATCATTACCTCAACCTCCCCCACCCACCCCCGCGCCCTGCCACCACCACTCCTACTCAATAACCTTTCCCCTACCTGGCCTACCACCACCACCTCTAACTACACAACCTCCACCACCTCTACAACCTCCACAAACTCCACAACCTCCCCCAACCACCACCACCTCTAACTCCACAACCTCCACAATCTCCCCCCAACCACCACCACCTCTAACTCCACAACCTCCACCACCACTAAACCTCCACAACCTCCCCCCAACCACCAACATTGCATATACCCTCCTCCCCCTCCTCCTCCCCCTCCCCCTCCTCCTCCCCGCGCCTGAGATAAGGCAGCGGCGGGGCGGGAAGGTAATATAAGACGAGGGCGGGAGGACGACGGGACGAGAAGAGGAGACCAGCCACACCGGGCGTATCGTATGGAGCCTCCGCCTACCATCCGCCCACACCCCCAAACGTTCTCTCTCTCTCTCTCTCTCTCTCTCTCTCTCTCTCTCTCTCTCTCTCTTTTCGTCTTCATTTCACCTCTCATGTTTCCTTATTATTTTTTTTCTTGTTCTCTTCTTCCCATATGTTTGTCCCCGACGTCACTAGTTGAGAGAGAGAGAGAGAGAGAGAGAGAGAGAGAGAGAGAGAGAGAGAGAGAGAGAGAGAACGTGGAGCGAAAGTATGATTAAGATCGTTGCAGATGATGAGAGAGGATGTTGAATGTACTCTCTCTCTCTCTCTCTCTCTCTCTCTCTCTCTCTCTCTCTCTCTCTCTCTCTCTCTCTCTCCTTGTATTACTCACTTTCTCTTGGCCACCCTCCTGCAGAGATCAAATGAGAGAGAGAGAGAGAGAGAGAGAGAGAGAGAGAGAGAGAGAGAGAGAGAGAGAGCCGCTGTCATTGTCCTCTGTTCCACTTTGCCCTCCCTTCCTCTCTATTCTTTCCTCTCTTCCTCCCATCCTCTCATTCTTTGGATAATAATAATAATAATAATAATAATAATAATAATAATAATAATAATAATAACAAAGTTCCATATTTAACACTAACTGCCACATTGAGAAAGATTTTAGGCGTAATCTTCGCAAAAATTAGAGAGAGAGAGAGAGAGAGAGAGAGAGAGAGAGAGAGAGAGAGAGGACATTTGGTAACTATAAACAGTACAATAAATATCACTTTAAATTGTTTGTTTAATTTTTAAGTCGTCATAAAACCTCTTCTTACCCAACACTGGACCACACACACACACACACACACACACACACACACACACATACACACACACACACACACACACACACACATACACACATACACACACATACACACATACACACACAGTTGAGAAAAGCATGGCTGGAGAAAAGGGGAGACAAGGAATTCTAATGGGAAGAGAAAGATAAAGAGAACAAGCAGAGAGAGAGAGAGAGAGAGAGAGAGAGAGAGAGAGAGGAAGAAAAAAAGATAGTAGGGAAAAACACGCAACAACAGCAGTGGTATGCGAGGAAAGTGTCCGGGTGCTGCAGGCGGTGTGTGTGTGTGTGTGTGTGTGTAATGACGTGACTGGGAAGTGACCGCAGTGACATGAAAACACACAACACCTCATCCTCTCTCTCTCCACATCTGTACGGTGACGTTGGTTTAGTAGTAGTCATGCATTTCACTTCCGCTCTCTCTCTCTCTCTCTCTCTCTCTCTCTCTCTCTCTCATCAAGGGTGTTGTATTCGTATTCGAATACCGTATTTGTGTCTTTACTTCTTCGTATTCGAATAAATATTTATGGAAATCAAAGTATTCTCTTACGTATTCGAATGCAGAGGAAAAGTATTCGTATTCTGCGACTACTCTGACGATTACTTCAAAATTTATTATCAGAAATAACATCCGTTTTTCTTTAAAACTCCAGCCTCCTGGGCGGACGTGTAATCGTTGTGTACAGCACATGTTCATGAGCTCATACATCTGTTGCATAACTTTATAACAGTACCATACCCAGCTCCGTCATGACGGTATGCTTCGATGCTGTCATGTGTTTGGAGATACCCTAAACTTAATCTGATCTAACTAAACCACAGCCAGTTAGCAAACATCTTTACTCCGAAAAATCATATCTGCTTCCCTACGAATGAGACATTATTATCTACTCTCCTGGACGGACGTGTAATCGCCGTGTATAATACAGGTTCATGAGCACATTTTTACTGTTGCATAACATTAGAACACTGCTTTACTCAGTCACGTCAAGAAAGTATTTTCAATGAAAAGTATTCATGAATGTATTCATGAATACGTTCAAGACGTATTCGTATATGTATTCGAATTAAAACCATTTCAGTGTATTCGAATTTGTATACGTATTCGTTGGAATTTAAAGTATTCCTATTCGTATTCGAATACACAACTCTTGTGTTCACTCCATCCCTGACACACACACACACACACACACACACACACACACACACAGCAAGCTTACCTAACCTAATCACTAACCACACAAGCTTTTATATTCCTTCATACAGTCACACGTCTCTCTCTCTCTCTCTCTCTCTCTCTCTCTCTCTCTCTCTCTCTCTCTCTCTCTCTCTCTCTCTCTCTCTCTCTCTCTGTACTACTTCTACCTCCTCTCTTCTCCCCCCCCTCTCCCTCCTTCCCTCCTTTTCATATTTTGCAATTTTCCCATGAAACTCAACTACAAACGTAATTTCTTCCATTCTCGTAGCATTCTCTCTCTATTTGTCTGCCTGACTGTCTGCACGTCTCTTCGTCTGTCTGCATGGCTGTCTGTCTCTTTGTGTTTGTCATCTTTCTTTCCTTACAAATATATATGTTCTTTATTTTTTTCTTTACCTGGTTGCAAGCTTAGTGTTTGTTTGTCCATTAGTCATTGTTCATCACTCGGCGTTTTAAATCTTTATACTAACCTGTTATATTGATTGGTTTCATTATTCTTATTTATTGCTGAATGTTTGTGTATGTGCAACAGGTTCTTCGTCTGTTTGTCAATTTGCCTGTCCGTGTCTGTTTCCGCGAGTCTGTTTGCCTTTCTGTATCTCTTTGTTACCTAATGCGTCTATGCGTGTCTGTCGGCTTCTGTCTTAGTTTTATGTCATGTGTGGGTTTCATTACCTTTCTCTTTTGTCACTTTCATCACTATCATTACTTTTCCTACAACTGCAAACCTTGTAACACGGCTCAATGTCTGTCTGTCTGTCTGTGGAGGTGAGTGTCCTGAAGGTACCCGACGGCTGTGACATCACTAAGCGGACTGGTTCCTCCAAGTCTTGTCTTCACGTACTTAGCAACTCTCGTATCCAGTGTCGGTGTGTGCATGTGTGTGTGTGTGTGTGTGTGTGTGTGTGTGTTATTCTTGTCTTTGTATAGGTTGAAAGACAGAGGAACGAAGGGAGAAAGTAAAAACGAAAGAAAAAGAAAGAAAAAAGAAAAAAAGATATAAACTAACAAAGGAAGGAAGGAAGGAAAGAAGGAAGGAAGAAGGGAAAGAAGGAAGGAAGGAAGAAAGAAACAAACAAACAAAGACTAAAAGAAAGAAAGAAAAAAGAAAGAAAAAGAACCAAACCAACAAAAAAAAGGAAGGAAGGAAGGAACAAACAAACAAACAAACAAACAATGAAACAAATGGACAAGCACACACAAACACATACACACACACACAAACAGACATGAATTAACAACATCCACAACTAATTCACAAGATACAAATAACGCTCCCACATACCACAATCTTCCTCTCCCATAACCCTTACAAGTTTCCCACAGCCTTTTCCACTCTCCCACACCACCCATAGTCTTGCTCCTTTCTCCCACGCTCCCCCATATAAGGGTCCTACAAGCCCCCTCACTGACACCACCTTACTCCACGTGCAACCTTCCCCTCCCCTCCTTTCCCCTCCGTCTCCCATCATCTCTAATTCTTACAAAGCCTCCCATGGTCTTCCTCTCCCTCCCAAGGCCTCCTCCTCCTCCTCCTCCTCTTCCTCCTACGTGCTTTTCCACTTTCCATTCTACAAGTCCTTCATATTCTTCATTAAATTTCCACTGGCGTTCACTTGTTACATGTTTGCTCAGTCAGGAGACCTCGACACTAACAAGTAGCTTTCTCTTATATTAGTGAGACAAGAAAACCAACAAACTAACAAAGACGCAAGGAGAGGAAGAATGAAGAAAGAAAGAAAGATAGAAAGAATGAATGATGATGAATAATGAATGTAGGGTAGGTGGTAAAACTTAGATGAAAAACAAACAAACAAACAAACAAACAAAGACGCAAGAAGAGAAAGAAAGAATGAAAAAAAAGAAAGAATGAATGAATGATGATGAAGAATGATATGAATGTAGGGTAGGTCATAAAACTTAAATAGAATAAAAAGAAATTGCATACCTGAACATTGGACCGCACACACAAAAAAAACAAGAAACTATGTAAAATATAAGACAAAAAAAAGTAGGAAAAAAGAGAGAAATCTGCTTTCAGGCAATGCAGAAAACGTGGGTCACCTCTTCCACACCCACAAGAATGTAAGAAAAACAGGAAATGGAAGGAGGAAAACAGTACCGCCTGAAGCAAAAAAATAAAATAAAATAAAAAGACAACCATCAAGAAAACTTATGATTGTGGCGATGAAAAAAGACATGCACCAAAGAACAATCTCGTAGTATGCAAGAAAAAAAATCACCATAAAAAAAAAGTGTTCCCAGGAAAGACGGAAAGGAAAAAAAAACTATTGCAGGACTACTGAAATTGTATTGTAAACTATTGTAGGAGCAGTGAGTAGCGGGCTTTTTTTTTTTTCATTATTGTATCCTTTTTTTTTTTGCCCTTGAACTGTTTCCTTTACTGTAAAAAAAAAAAAAAAAAAAAAACACAGAGAGGGTGAGAGAGGGGGGCGGGGAGGGGTTGGTCATTGCGAGGTGTCCGAAGTGAAAGCTGTATGCTAGTTGGTGACCCTCCTGAGTCCTTCCCCCACTTGTAACTACTAGCTTTATCTACTCTCTCTCTCTCTCTCTCTCTCTCTCTCTCTCTCTCTCTCTCTCTCGAAGTAATGACACGCTTTTAACAGTGAGGAGGAGGAGGAGGAGGAGGAAGAGGAGGAGGAGGAGTGTAGTGTTGTGGGTGGTGAAGGTAGTAGTTGTGGTTCTGCCGTAAAAATACCACTGCCATTTTTACTACTACTACTACTACTATTACTACTATTACTACTACTACTCCTACTACTACTATTACTACTATGACTACTACTACCACCACCCTCTACTACTTCACTTTCACACATTTCCCAACCACCTTTCCTAATCTTCACACCCTCTCTCTCTCTCACACACACACACACACACACACACACACACACCTATACCTACCTGCCTACCTACCAACCTGCTTACCTGCCTACACCTCCATCCTTACCTCACATCACCACCTTTCCTTCGCCACCGTCATCGCCACCCTTAGCAAAACAACCATCCTGCTGGGCTCGTGGCGGGTTCAGAGGTCACGGCGAGGGAAGGGAAGGAAGAGGAGGAGGAGGAGGGAAGGATACTATGCTAAAAAGCCTTTACACATTGAACTCTCACCCCACGGAACAGGAAGTCCTAATGTCTCGTTCTCAGGGGAAAGTGGTGACGGAGAAGGAAGGGAAGGTTGATGGATGATGACGGGGAAGAAGTAGAGGGTAGTGATGATGATGATGATTATGATTATGATGAAGAAGAAGAAGGAGAAGATAATGATGATGAGGAGGAGGAGGATGAAAAAAAAGAAAAGTTAAAGAAGAAAAAAAAGGAAAAAAGGAAAGCCATGGAGGAAAAGTGAGAAAAAAAAGAAGATAGAGAAGAAAATAGTAATGATGATTGCTTTGACTGATGATGATGACTAAAACATGAAGAAAACAGGAAGCAAAATAACGCAGACGAACAAGAACAGAAAAGAAGAAGAAGAGGAGCATACGAGCAAATATAAAAGAGAGAGAACAACAAGACGTAGAAAACAAGGGAATGTGACGCAACGTTCCAGCACCTGCAAACAAAACCATTATAACGCAACACACACACACACACACACACACACACACACACACACACACACACAATGACGTGACTTCTTTTTGTGTCCTTGTCTTCGGTTTCCTTGGCCCCTGAAGGAAGATGATGAGACGAAGAAGGGAAGAAGGAGGGATGGAATAAAGGAAGGGGAAGGGAGGGAAGGGGATAGGAGCGAGGAATGATTAGAAGAGAGAGAGAAAAGACGTGAGGAGGGAAGGAGGAGAGAAGAGGGAAAGAAGGAGAAAAAAGAAGAGGAAAAAAGGAAAGGGAATTAAGATGAATGAGAACAGTGAGGAAAAGAGGGAAAAAGAAGTAAGAGAAAGGAACGAGAAGAGAAAGTAGGAGAGAAATGAGAAGAAGGAGAAGACTAAAGGAGGGGAAAAAAAGGGGAAGAACAAGGAGATAGAAGAGGAGAAAAATAAAAAGAGGAGATAAGTAAAAAAAGAGAAAAGATAATTGAGAGAGAAGAGAAGAGAGGACAAGAGAGAAGAGAAGATAGGACAAGAGAGAAGAGAAGAGAAGAGAGGAGAAGAGAAGAGAAGAGAGGAGAAGAGAAGAGAAGAGAAGAGAAGAGAGAGGGAGAGTCTTCACATCTTTTTGCCTCGGTGCCCTGCCTTGACCTCTTCTCCACTTGGTAATGAGAGAGAGAGAGAGAGAGAGAGAGAGAGAGAGAGAGAGAGAGAGAGAGAGAGAGAGAGAGAGAGAGAATTATCCACGATTATTACTAACAAGCCTTAAATTTCTTCCGATCCCATAATAGGTAATCCTCCTCCCCCTCTTCCTCTTCTTCCTCCCCCTCCTCCTCTTCCTCTTCTTCTTCCTCCTCCTCCTCCTCCCGACCTATGAAGCTAATAATTTCTTACTAATTTTATAACATTATGTCACGCACAGAAAATCAACTGCGGATGCGTAATAGGGAAGAGAGAGAGAGAGAGAGAGAGAGAGAGAGAGAGAGAGAGAGAGAGAGAGAGAGAGAGTTATTTTAGCATCTGCAATTACAATAAATATCACGTGAAATTGTTAGTAATTCGTGTGTGTGTCTGTGTGTGTGTGTGTGTGTGTGTGTGTGTGTGTGTGTGTGTGTGTGTGTGTGTCACTGGTTCATTGCCAAACATAATGTGAAATAATGACAGATGTTTGTTTCTGATAAAGAGATGAAATAACTCTCTCTCTCTCTCTCTCTCTCTCTCTCTCTCTCTCTCTCTCTCTCTCTCTCTCTCTCTCAGGTAAATATTTTCAGATATAATATTAGTAAGATTTTTTTCGCCACCAAGCAAAGTGAGAATGGAAAGGGAAAATAAACTGAGGAAATGGAGGGAGGGCAAAAAAGAAAACGGAGGGAGGGATGGAAAGAAGAGAGGTGACAAGGCAGGAAGAAAGAAGGGGAGGAAGGGAGGAAGGAAGGAAGGAAGCAAGGGTGGGAGTGAGGAAGGAAGGAGGGAAGGAAGGAAGGAAGGAAGGAAGGAAGGAAGGAAGGAAGGAAGGACGGAAGGAAGCAAGGATGGGAGTGAGGAACGAAGGAAGGAAGGAAGGAAGGAAGGGAGGAAGGAAGGAAGGAACGAAGAAAGGAAGGAAGGAAGGAAGGAGAAGCGACATTAAGGAAGGTAGACAGGAACGAAAGAAGGAAAGGAAGAAAGAATGACGGAATGAATGAATGAAGGAAGGAAGGAAGGAACGAAGGGAGGAACGAAGGAAGGAACGAAGGAAGGAAGGAAGGAGAAGCGACATTAAGGAAGATAGACAGGAACGAAAGAAGGAAAGGAAGAAAGAATGACGGAAGGAAGGAAGGAAGGAAAAAGAACTGGAGAGAAGAAAAAAGTACGGAGTTGAGGAAGGAATGAAGGTTAGAATGCATGACGAAAATAATAATGAATGAAGAAAATAAGAGAATAAATTAACGAGTGGACGACGAGAAATCAGTGACGGAAAAGGAAAAAAAATATGAAAAAAGAAATGAATGAATGAAGGAAGGAAGGAAGGATGGAGGGAGGGAAGGAAGGAAGGAAGGAAGGAAGGAAGGAAAGAAGAATAAAAAACAAGAAAGAAATAATAATAAAAAGCGGAGAGAGAATGAAGAACAGAGAGAGAGAGAGAGAGAGAGCACACGGAAATGGAGACACTATGTAAACAAGAAACAAAAGACTACCCGTTGTTTCTCTCTCTCTCTCTCTCTCGTTCGTTAATTTCTTCACCCCTTGTCTGCAATTATCTCTATCCTGTCTCTAATTATCCACATCTATATTAGTCTTTATCTTTCCTTCTCCCTCCCTCTCGCTTTTTATCTTGCTCCTTTTCTTTCCACAATTCTTTTTTCGTTTTATTCCTTTTTTCTCACTTTCTCCCTCATTCGTTTTTTTTTTCCTTCCCTTCTTCTTTTTCTCTGTTATGCCTTCCCATTCTCTTACTGTCTCTTCTCGTTTCTTTCCTCCATTTTTTCTGTAGTATTATTTCTTGCTAATTTACTATCTCCCCTTCTTCGTTTCTTCCATCCCTTCTTTTTCGTCTGTCTTTTTCTCCCTTGAATTATCGCCTTTGCTAATGTCTCCCTTCTTTTTCCTTTTTTTGTATTATTTCCCTTCATCTCCTGTTCTTCCCTTTATTTCCACTCCACCCTTTCCTCTCTTTTTCATCCTCTGTTCTTTTTATTTGCATTATTCCTTCGCTTCCTCCCACCATCTCGGATTTTTAGTATCCCTCCCCTTCCTCTTACTATCTCGATTGCTAGTGTTTCTTTTCCACTTTCTTCCTTTTTTAGTATATCTTCGTTTCCTTGCTATCTTTTCCCCGTTCCTTTTTTGGGGGGCAGTATTCTTTTCCTTCCGCTCCCTGTCTCCTTTTCATTTCTTTCCTCCTTTCTTTTTTGCCATATTCCCTCCCTTCCTCTCACTATCTCCTCGTTTCTTTCCCTTCCTTCTTCTTTCTATCATTCCATTCCTTTCTCTCACTATCTTCTACTCGTTTCTTTCCCTCCCTTCTTTTTTTCCATGCCCTCCCTTCCTCTCTCTATCTCTCCTTCCCGTTTCTTCCCTCCCTTCTTCTTTCCATCATTCCCTTCCTCTCTCTATCTTCTATTCATTTCTTCCCTCCCTTCTTTTTTCCATTCCCTCCCTTCCTCTTTCTATCTCTCCTCCCGATTTCTTCCTTCCCTTCTTCGTTCCATCTTCCCGACCCATTCTCTCACTATCTTCTACGTGTTTCTTTCCCTCCATTCTTTTTCCATTCCCTCCCTTCCTCTTTCTATCTCTCCTTTCTTTCTCCCTCTCTCTCTCTCTTCTCGTCGTCAAAAAAAAAGTCCAGGAACTGGGTGTGCGTCAAGAGGTGTGACGTCTTGCATCTCTCTGTCTCCTAGGGTTTATTATTGCTGTTATTCTTGCTCCTGTTGGTACTGTTCCGTTTGTTGTGCTTGTACTGATAGGGGTGGTTATCGTTGTTGTTGTTGGTAGTAGTAGTAGTAGTAGTAGTAGTAGTAGTAGTAGTAGTAGTAGTAGTAGTAGTAGTAGTAGTAGTAGTGTAGATGTAGTGAATTCAAACCTCTCTCTCTGTCTCTCGTTTCAAGCAATCTCTCTCTCTCTCTCTCTCTCTCTCTCTCTCTCTCTCTCTCTCTCTCTCTCTCTCTCCCCGCAAGGTCGAGTTCAATACACACACACACACACACACACACACGCTCTCGCCCTCCGTCTGGCCCTGTGCCCCGATCCTTCCTTCCCTCGCTCGCTATCACTTCAAGGATGAGGAAGCGACCAAAGCACACACACGCGAACCCCAAGACTAACAATACTGCTGCCACTTTTTCCTACCGCTACTACTACTACTACTACTACTACTACTACTACTACTGCTACTACTATTACCACTGCTACTACTACTACTACCACCACTACTACTACGAATAATAATAATAATAATAAGAAGAATAATAAGAAGAAGAAGAAGAAGAAGAAGAAGAAGAAGAAGAAGAAGAAGAAGAAGAAGAAGAAGAAGAAGAAGAAGAAGAAGAAGAAGAAGAAGAAGAAGAAGAAGAAGAAGAAGAAGAAGGAGAAGAAGAGTAGGGGTGGTAATGTAGATATAATAAGCATCATAACACTTTGCTTGTGACTTTCTCAACACCATTTTGTACTTGTCACAATTCCTGTTATAGTGTCGGTCCATAATAACCACCATTACTCTGCACACTGCATCTCTCTCTCTCTCTCTCTCTCTCAAATGCCCATGCAGCCCTTCCTTGTCGCCTATCCTTCCTCTCACACCTTCAAAAGTTCTACAAATTCAACAACAAAAAAATAAATAAGATAAATTGCAGTATAAAAAGCATACATGTAAATATAGTTAAGAATATATCCTAACCTTAAATTAAACCGTGCCACAAACTCTAGCAGCGAGTACTTATCAACGACCACATACGACTTTTCATTTTTAATTGGTCGCTGCCAGAACGTACAGGTAGACTCACCCAGACATTTGAGGGCGTGAGGCCTCCAATTTAGGGGCGCTATGCCGCGGCCCACATTTCCGTCTCTCCGGCCTTTAACCTGAAGAAGATCACGACCCTTTCCCCTCGAGACCCACAACTGTCCGGGTCACCACAGTTTATCTTCCCAGGTGTCCCTCAGGTAGCCACTTATCGACACACCAGGAGGGAAGAACGACCTGGCGGGGGACCGAGCGACGTCTACAAAGCACGACTCTGGTCTACCTCCTTCCATCCATTAAGCAGCGGTGATATTTTTTTCTTTATCTCGTTTCTTCTTGCCCTTTTCTTCCTTCACCCAGGTTCAGAAATGTCATGGAACTACCGTGGGAATATAAAGATAATTCAAATTCTATCTTCCTTTCATTTCTTTTCTATCCGCTGCCTTTTACGCTTAATATATTCAGCCTTCCACATGAAACTTTTGTGAAAATGAACACTGATTACATGATTCAGTTAATTTAGGGAAGGACGAACTGGCGGGGAACCGAGCGACGTCTACAAAACACGATTCTGGTCAACCTCTTTCCATTCATTAAGCCAAGGTGATTTTTTTTTTCTTTCGTTCCTTCTTTCCCTTTTTCTTCGTTCACCCAGGCTCAGAAATGTCATGGAACTACTGTGGAAATATAAAGTTAATTAAAATACTATCTTTCATTTCATTTATTTTCTGTCCGCTGCCTCTTACGATTAATATATTCAGCTTTCCACATGAAACTTCTGTGAAAATGAACACTGATTTTTTTTTTTTTTACAGCAAAGGAGACAGCACAAGGGCACAAAAAAAAGAAACAACAATAAATAAAAAGCCCGCAGTTTTCAATTCAATAATTCAGTTTACTTTAGGTTCATCATCTCTTTTTTTCCCCCTTTTCCTAGTTCCTGCCGTCTTTCCTACAGCATTCCTCAACATTTACATCTCCCTGCCCCACCAGCATCAGGGTAGCATTCCTTCACGTAAACACTCTTTTCCAAATTTTACATAGACTTGAATCACGTCTTATTTTCGCCAATAGTCTCCCCTTTACTCTCCCCTTTCTTTTCACTGTGCGTTTCCCTTCTGGTTCTGTACTACTTCACATCACTACTCAGGAGACTCTACACGTCACCTTCCTTTATTCACCCTGTTCTTCCTTCCTTCCTGTCTACATCATGGCACTGCACACCACACTACGCCACACCACACTACACTGCCCACTCACACCCAGCACGTTGCCACACCACACCCCTCCACACACCACACACACACACACACACACACACACACCACTCCAGACATCTGCCGCAGCTTCCTACAAACCTATTGCCACGCCATGTACCACCACACATCTCCCACGCCTTTCCACACACCTACCACGCCCTTACACGCCTCGCCAAGTCTACCCACGCAACTGACACGCCTTTCCACGCCTCGCCAAGTCTATCCACTCATCTGCCACGCCAAGTCTCTCCACACACCCGCCACGCCCTCCCACTCCTCCGGTTGTGTGTCGTCGAGGGAGGAGCAGGTGGATGAGGGACGCGACGAGGTGGATGAAAGGGTGACGTCATGCGTGTGGGTGCCCCTCAGGCGGGACGGGTGCCGCTCCCTACTCTCTCTCTCTCTCTCTCTCTCTCTCTCTCATCCTTCACTGCACATTAAAGGCTCTTCTCTAAACACCGTATCACACACTTCCTCTCTCTCTCTCTCTCTCTCTCTCTCTCTCTCTCTCTCTCTCTCTCTCTCTCTCTTGATTTTACACAGAGAGTCTTTCATATTCCCAAGTTAAATATTGAAACTGGAAATTCCTTCCTCTATTTTTCCTCCCCTCCCACGGCCCTTACACAACTCACAAATCTTAAATATCCACTCACACCCTTCTTTTATCTTTTATCTCTCCTCCGCTACGGCAACATTTAAACGATTTTTTTTTTGTGTAATATTTTCCTCTATTTATGTTTCTTGAATGGAATAAAAACAATACACGTAGAAGAAAACATGTAAATAATTCGAATAAGGAACACGTGGGTGGATCCTTCAGATGATATAAAGGTAAACATTGGTCTTCGTTTCCACGGACAAAAAAAAACCGCTGAGAGGGAAAGTGGACGAGTCGAGATACCGGTAAAGACTGAGGTGGCGGGTTATTAGACTTTGATATGGAGGGAATAATAAAGTTCTTAAGAGTGTCAAAGCTTCGATCGAAATCATATCACTCAGAAATAGAATACAGTTATCTACAGCTATCGATTATAATATGTAAATAGAAGAATGCTGTTTTTAAAGACGGTCAGAACTTCGATAGAGTAACCCAGCATCAAATCGCTCAGAAATAGAATACACTTAACTACAGCTATCGATTATAATATGTGAATAGAAGAATGTTGTTTTTTAAGACGGTCAGGACTTCGATCGAGTAACCCAGCATCAAATCGCTCAGAAATAGAATACGGTTATCTACAGCTGTCGATTATAATATGTGAATAGAAGAATGTTGTTTTTTAAGACGGTCAGGACTTCGATCGAGTAACCCAGCATCAAATCGCTCAGAAAAAGAAAACGGTTATCTACAGCTGTCGATTATAATATGTGAATAGAAGAATGCTGTTTTTTAAGACGGTCAGGACTTCGATCGAGTAACCCAGCATCAAATCGCTCAGAAAAAGAAAACGGTTATCTACAGCTGTCGATTATAATATGTGAATAGAAGAATGTTGTTTTTTAAGACGGTCAGGACTTCGATCGAGTAACCCAGCATCAAATCGCTCAGAAAAAGAAAACGGTTATCTACAGCTGTCGATTATAATATGTGAATAGAAGAATGTTGTTTTTTAAGACGGTCAGAACTTCGAAATAGAATAACGTTATCCCAAACTACATACGTGAAGTGAATACAGAAGACAGTCAGTGATGTAAGCAGGAAGAGGAAGGCTGTCGGTCAGATCACCATGGGAGGCTAAAGCAAACAAATGGCCCATGTTCTCCGATATCACTCTCCCTCCCACGCCCCGTCTGCCCCGAAGGTCTCGTTCACGTCCTCGAGGCCAGCTGGTGGTCGTGAGGAGATGGGCGGGGGCGTGTGTGCTGGCATGAAGGTTGCGGTGAGTGTGGTGACGTTAGTTTTGTGAGTGTGTGAGTGTGTGTGGGGAGAGAGAGAGAGAGAGAGAGAGAGAGAGAGAGAGAGAGAGAGAGAGAGAGATGAAATAAGCGCCCATGACCCCTACAGATGGTCTGGCTAGCCTACTTCTGACCCCCGCCTCCTGCTACTGGTCACGCCCTCTGCACCTGGCCTGACATGATTAGAATGACCTTCCTCCCACCTTCAAGTCGTGGTTGTAAGACACATGACAGAGAGAATACACACACACACACACACACACACACACACACACACACACATGGGCATCATAAAACATCTCAAGAATCGAAGGTGAGGAAAATACTCTCTCTCTCTCTCTCTCTCTCTCTCTCTCTCTCTCTCTCTCTCTCTCTCTCTCTCTCTCTCTCTCTCTCTCTCTCTCTCTCTCTCTCTCTCTCAGGTTGAGTTACTACTACTTGTATCTTCAAGCAGAACCTCAAGTCCCTAAAATGAGTCCTCTCAGCCAATAATACAATCACACACACATACACACACACACACACACACGTGCTGGGATGGAGCAGCACCACAGATACACTCTTGCCATCATCAAACATCATCAAGACTCATTTTCTCCGCCCTTCCCTGTCGTCGTTACATAATGCTTGCCTATTCCCAAATAATCTCGTCTAATACTTAGTGCTAAGGTTCATTCGTACTCATATTTATCCTTCACCTTTCCTTAAACTCGATCGTCACAGTGCCGTGTATTCAACAGATATATTCGCGTCTTCTTAGCTCACTGAATTAATCGCTAGAAAACACTAATCATCGTTTCTGTCCCTCACTCCTTGGGATGTCAATGTTTTTATTTTTATTTTAGCGTGTACTCTTCAAACGATTACAGTCACCTTAGCCAGTCAGATCCGCCTTCCTTTAACAATGCAACCTTCTGACTGGACAAGCAAGATCCTGGGGCGCCCCGGGGAAGGTCATCGAGACTTGCTACCTAATATCTACACCACACGTACCATCCTTCCTTAGATTTTCCTTCTCTTTCCAGATCCTCCCGCCCCTTCCGACAGCCTGCACCGGCCATAACCAAGACACGTCCCCAAAACCCCTCTCCAACACCGCCGCTGTGCATGACTGTTGCCTAGCCCTCAGGAGCCAAGCTGCAGTTCACTTGTTCACCTTGCCGTGGGTCATCCACCTGCTGGTTGATTGACTGATAAATGTGTGTGTGTGTGTGTGTGTGTGTGTGTGTGTGTGTGTGTGTGTGGTTGTGTGTGTGTGTGTGTGTGTGGTTGTGTGTGTGTGTGTGTGTGAGAGAGAGAGAGAGAGAGAGAGAGAGAGAGAGAGAGGCGGTGAGGGGGAGGTGTGTTTTGTTGTTGTCATCATCAGCAGGTAGCGACACCTGTTAGAGGACACAGCCCACCCCGGCCCATCACCCCTGGAGCAGTGTCCACAGTGCCCACTTCCTGCTGCCGGATGTGCACACAAACGGTGAAAATTACCGGAACTAAGAACACGACTGGTTGTTTGTGTCAGCTTCGGGTCACGTGAAGGCACGGTGAGGCGCGCCAACAAGTAATTACAAGCAGTGAGGCCACTCACCCAAGGGACGCAGTAGCCGTGGATGGCAGAGGTGGCAGCGTAGGTGGTGAGGTAGGGCTGACGATCCAGGCAGCAGGTGACGCGCCACGTTACGGCTCGATGGAAGAAGGGCTGGGCGAACACGTCAGTGAGGGGCGCCGCCCCCAGGGACTCGCATTCACTGGCTGCCACCGTTGACACCAGACGGGACACCGCCCGCGGTGCTCCCGCCCACAGTAGCAACCGCCGCAGCTTGCGCAGGCCGAAGGACGCTACCAGCGTGTTGCGGGTGAGCAGCAGCAGGGGCGCGGGGCTGCGAGGAATGTTGTTGTCCACCTCGCCGCCCTCGTTCCTGGCGCGGCGGAAGGGGTGGTAGGTGTGGAATGTCCCTCCCAGCTGCTGCAGGAGGCTTTGAACGGCTGCGGGCAGGCCCAGCGCTGCGGCAGCTGCCGGGCGCCAGGGTGCCGGAGCCCGCGGCAGGAGGGAGTTGGGGCGCGGCGCGGGGGCCACCACTGTCATGGTCACGGAGGGCACCGACACCTACAGGAGTCGCACACACGCCGCCCGCCGACGCACTGCCTTGTTCACTGCCTTACCACACACATGGCGAGCAAGCTATGACAACTGGTCTTTGCTTATGTAATGTTAACAAGAAACAGACTGCCACTATTGATATGCCACTGAATGTTCAGTATAGTGTTATTATGCTGCCGTCCCTCCCACGCGGCAGCTGCGGCGAAAGTGTAAGTGTGAATGGCACGGACCAAACCCAGGCTATATCACCTGCTGGCGGCTGCTGCTGAGGACGCGGAACTCGTACAACTTTTGCATTGACACTGTGCAAAATATATATATCAATTGTGAGAGATACTTAAATATCTTCAAAATTTTAATATCTAGGGGAAGAATTGCATATCACTGCGTATGCGGCGTATGAAAAAAAAATATCATATAAGATATGCCGACCTGCGTCTGGCAGCTCTGACTCCCTGGCGCAGGGTGAATGTTTTGACAGGGAGCAGCAGCCGTGTGTTGTGACGGCCGCGTGTACTCAGCAAGGCGTATACGTCTTATTATTGCATCTCTGTCCTACTCTGCCATGCCATGGAACAAAGACACAAAGATGACAGTGGCATGCAAAGATCTTAGGTATTCACAAATCCAGGGAAACTTGACGATGTTGGGTACGCAAGTGTGACCATTAATTTTCCCATACAAGGAAAGAAAGGATTTCAGCGTGACTGGTTTATCCCCAGATTTTGAAGCACGTGATACCTGTCTCATGCCAGAACAAAGACTAATTATTGCTGGGGAGGACAAAAGAACCAAGACCTTGTTAAAAAAGATTGTCAAACACAGGGTTGATTTTTCTTTTCACTTATTGAGACTTATAGAGGGATGTTTTGGCGGGCTTCCTCCCACCCAAACATGTAGATGGCAGCGGACGCCCCCAAAAACGCTTTTTTTTTTTTTTTACGTGTACGCCTATAGCGCCGGTAGGCTTTTCTTGAGGGGCCTGGATGGTAGTCGGCTCCTGCCCGTCATGGCGCAGGCAAGTGTTTATAGTGGCGCCATCTTCTCTTGGCTCATGCTGCCCCCCGGAACTCGTTCTTGATTCACTTGGACGGTTTCCTCTAGTCCGAGTTGATGGGTGGTCTTCAGGACAGCATGTGGGTAGTTTTAAGCCACTCGGCGCTGACTGAAAAATCCGAGGTAGTCAAGTGGGGGATTCGAACCCGCGTCGTCCATCACGCGGTGAATGTGGGCCCAGCACGCCACCACTCAGCCACCGCCTACCCTGTATGCTTGACTACGATGAACGGACGTCAAGGCCCTGGAATGCGTCCGTTTCTTTGTCCTTTTTAAACTTACCTGCTGGACGCTCGGCAGACTTCAAATATTTCGAAACATAAAATTTACGCCTACGCGATCACATATTTGTGGAATCCTTATCAGCCACGTCCTGCAGAGCCAAGCAGGCAGCAACAGCCGCAAGGGCTGACAACAGTTCATTCTTCCATTCTTGTTGGGAAATAAACGTTCAGATTTGGTTTCAGAGATTTACTTATAAATTTGTACATATAATTTACCTTCCTGCTTAAATTAGACACTGTGAAATTTATCTGTCTACAGCTCAGACTTATGAAAAGTTTGTTCAAAATTCGTACTTTGGCAAAAATGCAGTTTTACTAACAGTCATTTTCCTGTTGAACAGTTTCATGTTGTTTAGAATGGGAAAGGTATTAAGACTTATAATACATGAAATCCAGTATCCCTACAAACTTGTTCATTTTATTTAGTAACTGTTGCAATGACCATTTGCATAACTAACGCTATATTCATCACAGTTAAAAGACCAATTCTAAAATTGAAAGATCAAAGGATGTCACCATCTTAACTCAAGTCATGGAAAAATATCATGCAAATAAAGTCAAAATAACAGTGTTGATAAATAATACATCAATGGTGTATCTATAAATGAAGACATGACTATACCTACTACTACTGCAGAAAACAGGTACTCACTGAGATGTCTTGATTCCCTCTTCATTACTGATACAGCAAGTATCTAATGGAGAACTCTGCTTTGATCCCTTCAAATGATGTGTAAAATGGCCTTAGGTTATCACATTTCAGCATATTTTCCAACTTCATCCATTCACCATAAGGCTGTAACTACTACATGATTGACTTAGGAATTAGGTTTGTTGGCTAACCTTTATAGATCCATTGTTTATTGCTGCTTGCAATTGTTCTTGTGTAAGCAGTGAGACTCTTCCATCAGGCAGCTGAAGAGCCATCTGTTCACCCTGAGACGTTCTTACCAAGACCAACCGACCCTGTTGCTGAACTACTTGCTGTTGAACTACAGTCTGTTGCTGTTGAACAACTGGCTGCTGTTGAACTACAGTCTGTTGCTGTTGTTGAACGACTTGCTGCTGCTGAACAACAGTTTGCTGCTGCTGAGCCACAGCTTGCTGCTGCTGCTGCTGCGTTATTACTTGCTGTTGCTGTGACTGCTGCTGTTGTTGGGGTTGTTGATGCTGCACAACCAAATGTTGTTGCATTACTTGCTGTGTTTGCTGCTGCACAACTTGTGTTTGTGCTACTTGTTGTTTCTGCTGTACTATGTGTTGCTGTGTCTGGCCTGCTGCTTGCTGTTGAATTATTTGCTGCTGATTTACAATTTGTGTCTGAAGCTTTTGTTCTCCAAGAGCTTGCTGTCCAACAATCTGTTGCCCTTGATTCTGTGGTAAAGTAGTTCCTTGCAATGTGTGGTGAACAGTTCCTAAGCTTGTTTTAGCCTGTTGTTGAACCACTTGGCCATTTCCCTGGACATAGATCAGCTGTTGATGTCCTTGATTTGCCTGTCCCTGACTAGCAACCACCTGCTGAACCATCTGCACCACTTGACGTGCCCCTCCTGGCTGCACAATCTGAACCAGTTTCTGAGTGGGTGCATTTCTACCGCTCCCACTGACTGGATGTAGCCTCACCACTTGTTGTTGCTGCAAAACTGACCCTGGAGCTACTTGAACCATTTGTTGTGGAACTTGCTGCATTGGTTGGTTAACAACTACTTGTTTATATGTGGCACCAGCCTGCTGGACAACACCCTGATTAACCTGAGGTGTTACAGCAGCCTGGGTGCCTGTGGTTGCTACTCTCTGCTGCAACACAAGCTGATGCTGACCTGTCTGAGCACCTGTCAGCTGAGACTGTGTGCCTGTTACTTTCTGCAACACACCTGTTGGCTGACTTGAGTTTATAATCGCACTTCCTGGTTGGTGTGAAGCAATTACAGCTGTTGTTGGGACTTGAGCTGTTCTTGTTCCTTGTGGTGAGGATACCAGATTACCAATAACTCTCTGTTGCACACCTACTCTTGAAACAACCTGACTTGACCCAGAGACATTGACTTGACTGACTGGAACTACTTGTCTCACTCCAATCTGCTGTGTTAGTGATGTCTGCTGTGCAACACCTGCTGGCTGAGCTACCCCTTGAGATATTACATGGGTCTGCTGCTGAACAACTTGTGGCTGTTGCTGCTGCACAACTGAAGTCTGTGGTGTATCTTCCAACAAAGCATTTGCCCCAGATACCACCTGTACCTTTGCTGCTGTGTTGGCAGCTATTTGTGTCTGGTTCTTTTGTCCAGGCTGAACTGCACCGGGGGTGAGGGATAAGGTATACCCTCCTCGACCATTGGGTAAGGCCACTATTTTGCTCCCTGTGCGCTGCATTAATTGTGCCAAAGACTCAGATTCAAGCTTTAACTGCACCTGTGTCTGTCCCCCAGGGCCAGGTACAGCAACAGGTGTAGCTGTTATTGTCTGGCCCAGAGGCTGTGCAGGAGCCACTGCCACAGCTGCTGTGGACTGTACTGCTGCAATTTGCTGCTGATTATTTGTTTGACACAATGAACCAGCTTCTGACTGCATTACCGTTGCTGTTGAATTTGTAGGTACACCAATTCTGTTCACTACTGGGGTAGCCTGAGATCTAGCAGTAGGAAGGGATTGTCTGTTTCCAGACTGATTTACAGATATCAAATTAGTATGTCTTGTAGGTGAGGAACCCAGACTTGCAGTTGTTCTGACAGCTGGTGGCACAACTGAAGACACTACTGAAGGAGAAGCCGATACTAGTCTTGTGTGAGCCACTGAAGTAAGACGGTTTACATCTTGCTGAGCTGTGGCCCTGGGGATAGCTGCACCTTGTGGTCTGACTGGTGCACTTACAGTTGTTGGTCTTGCCTGCTTAGCCACTCCTCTGTAGGCTAGTGCTAAGGTGTTTGATGACGATACACCACTCACCACAGAGGATATTGGTGCCACCCGAGGCACACTGGGAGAGTTGTTTGTTGCTAGGCTCTGTAGATTTGTCAGAGGCCTTGCTGTGGCTGTGGCTGTAGATGAGGTAGGTGTGTCTGTGGAAACAGATGATGCAGGCTTTACTGTGGCTTCACCATCATGTAGTCCTGGAATGTTGCGTGTTATCATGTGAGCATTTGTGTTAACGGTGTAAGTCTGACCATGGTGCTGGAGTTTGATCTGGGAGACACGACCCTTGATGCTTGGCCTCATGTACTTCACCAGCTGCAAGGCCTGTTCACCCACAACTCGGACGTACACTGGAGAGCCTTGGTCATTGATAGCAGCCACAACAACAGTTGGCACATAAGGCTTTAGACTTAGGTTCTGGAAGGTCTTTGGGGGGATCATCATGCCAGGCCTTGTAGGAGTTGTTGCAGCTTCCTTTTTGTTTCCTGTAACCAGTTGACTTGCCAGATTACGAACAGAGCTTATGTCAACCTTCCCCCGGTCACCTCCAGAAACTTTGCCTCCACTGCCAGAGTGTACATGACCCTTATTGTCAATGTAGCCCATGACCTGTCCTGCCTGGGATAATAAGTAGCGGTGAACCCCTGAAGGCTGAGAATTAGTTTGTTCCTCTTTAGATTCTTGCTCTTCCCGCTCCTTCTCTTCTTCTTCCTTCTTTCTTTTCTTTCTTAGTCTTTCTAACTCAGCCTCTTCAGATGCTTGTAGGGCAAGCTTCTCAAAGTCCAGGCCATCATAGTTGACCATCTTTTTCACTTTGCGCACTCTCCCTCTGGAAGAGACAGCATACCCTTCAGCATTCTCCTCCTGGGCTAAACTTGGGGATTCCACTGGAGGGGTTGCTGATTCCATTATCTGTGTTACTGCTTGCCGCTTTGCTTTTCTCTTCCTCAGTTTGCGCTTTGGATTACCCTCCTCTGTAAAGTCAAACAAATGTTTTTAAAATCTAAACTGTGACGCAGGTAAAGGTTAGTGTGAGCGAGTGAAGTGAGTGTGCATGCAAAGAAATGATGAGCTCAACAGATGGGAGTTGCATCTACTGGGCATTAGGAAAGCCATAAAGTCTGAATCTCCTCTGTTGCAAAGATACACAAATACATATTTCCAAGAAAAAAAAATCTTTTGAGATGAACATGAAAGTCAAACTAAACTGTCTAAGAGTTTCAAAATCTAATGCATCAATGCACCCTCCATTAATGGTGATTTTTTAGTGTATCTTTTAACTTTGCAAACATACCTAACATAACTGTCAAACCACATCCTTTTGAAATCTAAGTTGCTGCATTCACATGAAATAATGAATATAAATATATATATAAAAAAAAGTGATTTCAGGGTCAGACTATAGAGTTATGTTATGAGCTTTGAATTATGTGGCTACGAGGCCTCCTTCAAAAGATAAAGCATCAATATTTTCACTGATGGTTGAGGCAGAAAATCCACAAAACATATTAGGGAAATCACAAGCATTGCAGGCAGGCAGCTAGGGTTCTACAGGGTGCAAACTCACCATCCAGGGACTCTTCACTGGACGATGAGGATGATGAGGACTCCTGAGGGGGTGGCGGAGGGGGTTCAGGTTCTGGCTCTGGGTCACTCATCCACGCCTCCTCAGCTGGGTCCACGTAGTCGGGATCTCTGCATGAAAAGAAAATTGTTTCATCCATCAGAGAGCATTATATGTTGACCATGTTCCTTCACAGTAGCCACATAAGTGAGTGAAATAAGAATGTCATCCTCGTGTTTCAACATACCTAAATAAATATCCTAAACAACAGAATACCACATAACTGGTATATACTGCTAGACAAAACGAGATGGTTTCAGTCCCAAGTGAGTGCCACTTTCGAACAGATTTCCTTTAATAAGTCTGAGCATTGTGATATTAAATTCATACTTAGTCCACTATTTAAGATGTTATCTAAAAAATACAGTGAGCCCTCTACACAACAAACCTGAATATGAAAACTTAAGGAAAGAAAGAAAAAAGAAAAAAAATAGTAAACCTGAGAGCTTCCAAGTTTTCAAAAACACTTTCATGAAGAAAAAATCTAAGAGGGAACACTACCTGGGAACCTCAGCTTAAATTTACAAAACCTAAATTTTTAAAACCCCACCACTAACCTCTTTTCATAGTCATTCCACTCGTGCTTTAATTTTGTGCGGAGTCTCTTGGTAGCAGTAAGCAGCTTGGTCTCCCAGGGACTGAGCTCATTCAGCAAATTGCAAAGGGCGCTATGTAACTTTACTTCACAGGATGGACGCTTCTTTCCTTCTTCCTGTAGTAATGAAGGCTTTTAGAGAACAGAAAACCACAAACACACAAAAAAGTTTCATGTTCACTGGGAACAGATTTTCTCCCTCTCTCCCTCTTTCAGATAGTCAAATTATCATTAGGGGTAAAATGTTCTTAACTTATTGTGCTGTCATTTTTTACTGGAACAAATTGTAAGATTCATCTGCAGAGTGAGAATGACAAGTATTGGCAGCCCTTAATATATGTCCGGTTAATATGTAAGGCTTTGTTATCTGTACATTGAAATATCCAGTTATTTTTGGCAATCAACTTTCCACCAGCCATGCCTTTTCCTCCACCTGCTGTGATTAATAGCAGTAATGAATTGAATGATCCTTTTCATTTTGGCAATTACTTAGACAGCACTGGAGGGAGCAGGGAGGCCCCATTACCATATGCAGTACTGCCAAACTCATCAGGTCAGGGTATATCTTTATCATTTTAGAGAAGGGAGCATCTTTGAAGGGAGCAGCAATTATTGGCAGATTTATGATATATGTGGCTGCCTCCATTGCCTTACCCTTAACCCCTTCACTTCGGCGACGCCGACGTCGGCGTCCGGCTGGCGTCCGACAGCGTCACCGTATGGAAAGGGTTAGTCCTCTTCTAAACCTCTTAAGTGGAATTTAGAGGAGGATTAAGAGGAATTTAGAGGAGGACTGTGAGATTTAGAAGAGAATTAATCCTCTTCCATTTCTCCTTGACCCTTTCCATACTGTGATGCCGTCTGCGTCACGGATGGAAAGGGTTAAATATTATAAGGGCTAACAGTATGTATTTTGAGGGTCACAGCCTTGCGAAACCAGATGTACAGCTTCAAATGAATGTAGTTCAAGTCCAGTATGGACTTGATACATTTTGTTTGAATAACTAGTTATTTAAACTATGAAAGAAATGTGACTAGCTATATATAAGAATTATTACATTTTTATAATCTATCATTTTCTCATGTATGAGATACCATTAAGAAAGTACCGGGTAAATAAAATGGGAAATGAAGCAAAACAAGGCAAAATGAGAAAAAGCAATACCCTTACAAAAGACACTTGCCTCCCACACACATCCACACACTAGTGCTTCACCAAGACACTGACCTTTGTTTTTTTAGTACTGCTTTTCTCCTCCTCTCCTGCTGTGCCATTGCCTGCATTTGAGCCTGAGCCTGCACCGTCAGGAAGGTCCCCAAACTTTTGGATGAGGGCCCGCAGCTGCTCCACTGATGTGACGACCAACTCAAACATTTCAGTGTCTGGTAAGTAAGATGAGCCATCATAGAAGGAAGTGGGTTCCTTGGGAGGCGAGGGGGATTTTTCTTTGGTCTTGTCTTCACTAGTCTTGGGTTCCTCCACATTCTCTTCCCTCTTAATGTGATCCTCATCCCAAGTGTTTTGCAAGCCCAGGATTGTCTTTTCCTTCTTTGTAAGTTTTAGGCCATTTTCACTTTCAAAAAGATTATAATTTTCTTCTTTAATGTCTGGTTCATCCTTGACTTCCACTTTTAATTTCGTTTCAAGATTATAATTGGATCTTTCATCATCTTTCACTTCCCCATTTTCAGTTACTTCCTCCTTTACCTTGACTTTATCCTGATGGAGAGATTCATCTTTCAGATCTTTTTCCTTAACATTTGCTTTTTCAAGTTCTCTTTTCTCCTCAGGCACACAGTCACCATTCTGCATCACACTGCCCTCCTCACTCACAGCTCTATCAGCACCATTGAAAGTCCTCTCCTCTGAGGTTTCTCTTGACTCCTCACCCACGACAGGTCTTTTGTTGTTTACTGGAATGTCATCTCCATTGAGAGCTAACTTTTGCTGCAAGAGAAGGGATAATCTCATAACAAAATGACACAGTACAATCAAGACGCTACTTCAAATTAACCACTCTTATGGAACTACTATCTTTCAGAACTCCCCCTGTCCTCTGCTTGTGGGAATAGTGCTTTACAAGTTGTGTTGAGCTGCCTCCTTGGAAAAAAAAGTGCATTCATTTGTAGTTTTATAAAAAATCACTCAAAAGCAATCAAATCACTGCAAATAATCCATGGATCAAGGCTTCTATCAGACTGCCCATTATATTAGCTACAATGCTGTTGCCACGAATTATTACACTATAGCATGAAGTGTTTTACAGTAGCCTATAAGGTTTAGCTTTTTAGACTGAAAATATTAGTGGGACACTCACTTTTTCCTTGGTGTGAACAGCCCGATGACCTTTCAAGGCAGCAATATTCTGGAATGTCTTTCCACAGAGCTCGCAAGTGGGTTTCTGGAAAAAAAAAATTCATAATAATTCTTTACTCAACTGGTGCTAAAGACTGAAGAATTATTATAACAAACATCAAGTTGACATATAGAGCTTGCTGCACAAAAATAAATAGGAATATAAGTGAAAGTATGTTTCAATGAAAAACATGTTGTGATGACCGAAGAAGCTATAAGTTATCACTTCATTACAACCTTAAACAGCTTCTGATGCTAAGGTAGATTACTTTTAAATGGGAAGTTGCTTTGAATGACTAGTTCTTTACAGTAACCAGGGGTGGGAATGATATTTAAGGGCTGTAGTAATTGTGAAGACTGGTAGTCAATCAGTGTAAAAACAAACATAAAGTAATTGCAATGATGATAACTGATAGTGACTTCAGTAACAGCAATAACCGATTAGTAAATAAGAACGTGACAGCAGACATGCCTTCTTTCCTCCCCGTTTGGCCCTTGGGTTCTTTTGTTGTGCCCTTGTGAGACTCTCAGGCTGAGCTGGCAAGGGGCTGTTGCTGGCCACCACCTCATCCTCCCCTTCTGCTGCATTGCTCTCATCCTCAGGCTTCTCTACAGTCTCATCTTGATCACTCTCACCAGAGGACTCTGATACCACTGTCCACTGTCTCTTTTTTGGTTTTGGCTTTGGTTCATCATCTGAGGACAGACCCAGGTCCTCAAGGTCTTCATTGTACCTGGCCCGTGGTCGCTGCCTAAGGTTGATGGGTCGACTCCTACAGGTCAGGCCCACCTCCTCCTCTGAATCAACAACCCGGCCTCTTCCCTTGCCTCTCTTTCGCTTCCTCTTTTTTCCTCTTGAGCCTTCCCACTCTGCTTCCTCTTCATACTTCTGTTAAAATGCATTTATGGCAAAATAAGAACACATTCAATACATGATGTAATTAAACCATAAAAAATTTTACTCAAGAATAAGTGATCCCTCGTCGCTGAGTTAATCTATACTTACATGTCTAAATTTTCTCATCATTTTCCTATGTTCCTTAATCTTCTCTAAAGGAAGTATGCTTCCTTCTACCAATTCCTCCTCCTCTCTTTCCACCTCAGGGGAAGGCACTCTGGCCCGTCTGTATATTCTGAGGTTCTGTCCACAAAACTGAGGGAAGTGTAGGTAATCGTTGCCATCTCGGTCTTGCCCCAGATAATATTCCCGCTGATCTGCCTCAGTCTGGTCTGCTAATACTTCCTGGACAGTTTTGTGGTTGTGCTGGGGAAAAAATAAAGGTCAATAAAAAAAATGATAAATGAATTCAATCTATTAAGTTTTATCACTGAACATATCATCTCTCAAAGAAATACTGATGAGATGAGGCCACAACTAAACAATCCACGTAGCACCGCACATAGGAAAGACTGGAAAAAAAAACATGAAAAGGCAGCTACACAGAATATACAAAAAGTCAAAACACTGAAAAAAATTAGGATACAACTTCCATAAAAGGATTAAAGGATATATATCAGTCACACAAGACCATCAATTAGTTCTATAAGATGTTTAGTAGGATACTCACTAGGAGGAAATCACAGAGAGATTTAAGAAGCCAGACCCGCTGATGGTACGTCATCTCGTGGAACAGCTGGCGGTCAAAGGGGTTGGTGGGGCCACAGACCTGCCAGAACTGAGGCTCGATACCCATCTGGTCAAATACCTTAGTGAATTGAAAAGATAAGGAGTTATGTTAACCTTCTCCAGATCCTCGTAATAATATTTGAGAAAACCTCATTTTACAAGTGATAACATCAATAACCCAAAATATTTTATGTAAAAGCCATGAAAAGAAGTGTTTTAGACTTTTAGTACATATACATATGCTATTTTATATTTTCAACCAACAAAAGAACAGATACAGATCACAAAGAATGTCTACCAGTAATGAAAATTATTATACATACCTGATCTATGCATACTAATTATGATTAAAAGGAGGTTAAAGAATCTGCCTGAGCTAGGTAGCTTCAACTTGCAACCTTTCAGCCACAAGCCAAGCAGTAAGCACTATTCTGACTGAGCCACTTGGCTCTCCATACTAGTTAAGATGAAAATGATTAGGAGGAAGGTTCCTCATAAGAGACACATGAGTTATCTACATTTTGAGTGGCAACACAAAGTTCTTACCTTCTGTGAATCCCGGTTTTCCCTATAATAGCACCTATACCACAGCAGAGTTTTGTGAGCAAGCTTCCGTGCCCAGACTTTGTATGGCATGTATGGCTTCTCACTGAGCTTCTGCCTTTGTTGAGGGGAAGAAAGGAGGGATGTGAGCAGCATTGCTAGTGTGCGAGAGGCCCGGGGCATCAGCAGCATGCGCTCCACCTCATACTGAGGGACCTCATAGATGTTGAGGGTCTTCAGTGTCAGGAAGATGAAGTGACCAATCTGTGGAAGCTGTAAATTGGAAACATTAAACTGTGAATATTAGTGCATGAAAAATTGGATTTTAATAAGAATTATAGAATTATTTCAAGATTTTATAAACAACCTTTGGGACTGATAAAGTTAGAAACATCTCTCAGAACTACCAGTGTTAGCCAAACTGAAATATATGGACACATACTTCCCACATTGCTTTCATTTGTGTCATGTTTGGCTCCTTCATCAGGTTCTTCTCCCACTCAATGATTTCCTGCTCACGGTCATGCTTGGCCTGCTTCACTGCCTCCATCTTCCTCTTCTTCAGCTCCTTGTCTCGCTGCACTCGACACCCACGCACGCGGTACATCACATAGGAGAAAAAGTTGTCTCCTGCAATAGCACAAAATACCCATGATGAATAAGTGGACAACAGAGAACAATCATATTTTAGCTGCTGAAAGAATTAATCTAATTGAATTATACAAAACACATAAATAAAATTTCTGGCTGCATCACATGAAAGCTTTAGGCACATCTTGAATGAAACAAAAAGGTCCCAACAAGCAAACTTTTATCCCTAATGAGGTTTCCTGTAATGCTGCAGGTTGATGCAAATCAACCCTCTAAGTGCCTCCATATTTGCTTTATGTAAAGAGAAATCATAATCCTCAGTACAGGCAATCATCACTATAGGATCAATCACTGTTTGCTGTTGAATGTGTCCATATGTTTTTCCTGTGTTTTGCTAGCCACAATGAGTTTGTGTTCAATCTTAGTTTTGTTATTCATTCACAGTAATAATGACATCTACACCAAGTGAAATATGAGTCTACCAGTTTCAAGGGCAAAAGGCAAAAGAAAACCTTTTGTTTTCTTTGAATAACTTTATGGTATTTTACATAAATAATGATTGCATATAAATTCTCGCATGTATGAGTTTGTTGGGGTCTCTTTAATGATCAATTCTTCATTACATTTGAGTGTCTAGAAATGCATCTCTATTAAACCCACATTATAAAGTTATCAATATAATATTAATCACTTTACAATCCATATATCAAGAACATAACAAAACCTTATAGCAAGGAATGTCTGTTAAGAAAATTTGATTCCAGAACATATTCCAAGAAGCTTCACCCTCACCATTGACTGAGATTTTGGCAGTTTTATTTCGGTGTGTCTGAGTGATGTCCTCTGGAGGTTGACCAGAAGTTTTCTCAAGAGTACACAGGTCCCGAACTTCTCTGTAAAATCAGTGCATTAGCTAAATAGTTACATTCATATTTATTAATTCTGCAATACAGAAAAAATGTAGACAATCAGTAGGTGCTACTTAGAAGTATACAATAAGAAAGGTGTAATATAACAATTTTTCTCTGAATTTCATGGGTGCACAAAACTTACTTTGGGAGGAGAGCAATCTTCTGTTCCATCATGTGCTCGAGTCTCAGACCTTTCTTGGAGATGGAGTTGGCTGGCCCATAGTAGCGGTAGGCATTCTCCAGCATGGTCCTTAGGTCACCTATCAACTCTGTGATTGTAGGGTATTTCCCATCCAGAAGATCAGCCTTAACTGTGAAAATGAAACAGTAGGCTTAATTTATTGTTGCATTTCTCAGTAATAACTTCCCTTTACCCTTTAACACAGGAAACAGGGTGAGTTAAGCCACAATATATATATATATATATATATATATATATATATATATATATATATATATATATATATATATATATATATATATATATATATATATATATATATATATATATATGTAACTGTCCATTTATATCTTCGACTCCCTGTTTCCTCATGGGCACTTCACCATGGCAGAAGCATCTCCAACTTTCTGTTCCAGCACTCACTCTCAGCACATTCAATCCTTAATCTACCAGCTCTCTCTTTCCAATACTCATCCACTCTACTGACTGGTGGTCTCCCCCTGACACCCTCTCCCTCAATTCTGCCCTTATAATGCTCTCTTCACAAAGTCATACTCATTCATTCTCTTCGCATGTATGTCCAAACCATTTCAGAGCATCATACTTCACTGATTTCATCATCCCACAATCTATCCCCATTGCTGTTACACCCATGCCAAACCTCTTACACAATTCATTACTTTCTCATGCCTATCTGGACACACCACATGCACCTCTTATACATGTACAGTAAAATCCTCACAGTTCGGCATTCTATAACTCGGACTTTGATATAACTCGGTATTCTATAACTCAGGAATTTTATATAATTCAACAAGGCAAAGAAATATTCGTTCAAAAACAAAATTTTGAATTCCAACAAATAATGGAAAAAAGTTGGGCAAAAAATATACATCTCGATATTTTAACAAGTTGTAATCCCATGTAAAGATCTCTACTTGGCATGGCAAGTCCACACTAGCTTTGTTTCAACAATACTGTGAACACACCAGTCGCATGTGACCCAACTCACTCTCCTGCACTTTTTTATTCATCTCAGTATGGTGCGGAGTTGTAGCTACATCTCGTGTCCTGGGTTCAGTAGACGACTAAGACGTACTTCACGCACTTTGAAGTCTAGAGAAATGGGGGAATGTGCCTATCAGCCTTAGCACAGACAAAGCGATTGGCATAGCGTCCCCACACTAACTTTGATTATTTATCCACACCTCGGGCACATGGCCCTACTCGCTCTCCCACGCTCTCTGATGCATCTTGCCAAGCTGCTGAGTTGTAGCCACATATCATGGTTTATAATCAGTACGGGGCGCCCAAACCCTTTTGAACAATTTGCACCACACTTCCTTACTCTCTCCCTTCCCGCTCCTCAGCCTCACACGTGTTGTCTGCCTTTGCACTCTTACCAGACCTAGCTCCTTATCTCTGGGCATTACTTTTCACTTTTTAGATATTTAGTGATTACAGCTTGCTTCAGTATGCATATTGAAGGTGAAGGATTTGCACAACTTGGAATAATGATAACTCAGTCAGGTGAGAGAACTTATGGAGGCAAGTTATAAAGGTTTTACTGTATGCCATTTCCAATGCCCATATTCATGATTGTTTTGCTACATTTCATATCCATGTCTCTGATGCATAGGACAAGATTTGGCAAAATAATGCTGTTCCTTATACCCTACTTTACCCCCAGGCTGAGTTACTCCTTGAATTAATAAAAAAAGGGGGAAATTATTATACAAAACAAAGACACTTGCACATACATACTCCTGCTTGTCATTCACACTGAAAGATATCACACACATTCAGTAATAAGCAGATGATTTAAAGACCAACTCACTTTTCTTCAACCATAGGGGTCTCTTCACTACCTCCAAGTAGTCCTTATTCTTCTCAGGTTCCATCTCTATTTGCTCCATGAAGGGGGCGTTGCTTCCTTTCTGGTAGTCTGACATCAGCTCCATCAGGATTCTGGGAGACATTTATCATGTACTCATTCATCTGCTTATTTACCTTTCCTTAAAATGTTTATCCCTCTTAAACTTTTGATTCTGTTAATGAAGAATACTTCCATCTACTTTGTTTCATATATCTATATTTACAAAAAAAATCCACATCTTAAATTTCCTATATAATCAGAAACTGGTTCTCAAACTGGGGTATGTGAGACCCTGGAGTACATGACTGTAATTTTGGGTCTATATAATTCAATATAATGTGTCCCAGAACAAATGTTTGATGTAGCAGTATAAATTAACCAAACATGACACTGGCAAATTCTTCACCAGACAACGCCTTAAGTGGTACATCACTTTCATACAGTTTGAGAACCACTGCACATCACTTTTTATTTTTTTCCTTATTCTCTAAAACTTGCCTGTATCCCAAGTTCAGTTCATCACTGAGGTGGTCAGTATTGGTCTTGTTGACAACTCGCTTCTTTGGAGTGACTGGGTGGTGCACCAATAGGCCACCACCACCACTCTTGTTCACCAGGCTGGAGCACCGACTCTGAAGGCTGGGTGAGGGGGTTGTGGCTTTGTTTGGGGGAAGGGACGGAGTTGAGGAGTTTGATGAAGGGGAGGAGCATGACCCACTGATAATGTCACTCACCCCAGAGTACAGGGAAAATGAGGCCTTCTTGGACTCCCCATCCTGTGATGGAAAAAGTGTTCTCGTCAAATTTTAATATTCAGAAATATCAACACAATAATAACTATTAATAATTATTTTGTTATCTTTGCAGATATGCACAATTCATGGAATATACTACATGCTAGCTGAAGAATGATTGCATAAGAGAAGAATGAAGAACTAAAGCCAACCTTCTCCACAGGTGGTGCAGCTGCAGATGATGCACTCTCTTCCCCTTCCTCCTTGTTGTTACCATTCTCTAGTTCATCTTCTGAACCAGCTTCTTCCTCTTCCCCAGCATCTTCATCTTCTGATTCCTCATCTTCACTAGAGCCACTGACTTCCCCATCCTCATTCATGGTATTCTTTTCAGAATATGAATGTCATATTAGTTTCTATTGTAAATCAAAACCTTAATCAATACTTTCATGAAAAAAATATCACCTCTGTAAATTTAAACTGGCATGCAATTAAGGAAAAAAAAATGTTGTAACAGATAAAATACTGGTGAACATGTCTGGTAAACTTACATTATTTCAGGTGTGAGGTATCAATGAAATTCTACTAACCTGATTTTTTTTATCCAAACTGGAGTCATGTGATATTTCTCTCCTTGCAAGAGAGAGCTGAAGTTGTGAGGCAGGAGATGGTTGTGGGGTGGGACTGTCTGGGCACTCTGAAAGCGGATCATCAACTTCCTCATCTCTGGACGATGCTAATGACTCACTGCCATTCTGTTCTGCAGGAAACGGGTGACTACCCACAGTGCTGTTTTCCGGTTGCCAATCATTGGCAGTGACTGTCTCTTCTTGCTCTGGATCAGTAATGTCCATGGTGCTTCTGCACAGCCAGCATGGCCCTCACGCACACTATATAGAATCCTTCCTGTAGGCAGGTGAAGGGGACACATCAAACACCTATTCATGAACCTAATTTAATGTCAGTGTAGTTAATACATCTACATAAATTAAGTACTATATAACACACCATGGCATTAACAAATCATAAGATGGCTCAGACCAGAATCATAATTCTTGACAAAAAAAATGTTGGATCACTTTTTTTTATCAATGGCAAAACAGTTAGTGGGTGATGATGAGACTTGCTTCCCTGCACCAGTCTGTTCTTTATTACTGTGACAAGTGAGTTTTCCCTTAAGAGCAATGAAACACCTAATATAATTAATCTGCATGCTGAAGCTACTAAAACTAAGGTACTGCACCCAAAAGAGGAACATATTTTTCTCCTCCAGAGTTGTGAACACCTGGGACAAACTGACGGATCAACAGTGGCAGCGTAAACGCATTTAAAAATAACTATGACCGGGACGTTGACAACTTTCAGAGAAGAGGCATACCCTTATGAGAACTAGCTCTCTTGCCTCTTAAGTAATCACAAGGTAAGCAATCACGTAAGCTAACCTAAATTCAATGAAAGTCTCTACTTATTCACCCCATCGATAGTTACATTACTATACTCACAATAGATATTTGATATCATTTACTACTTTATGTATTGGTAGCAACATTTAGGTTAATGTATAAGACAATATGAAATGAATATAATCTTCATCCATTCTATCAAAGAATTTATACCGGTACCTATTTTATCACACCTGACTACCAGTTGCAAGGATATAATATATTATTAATAATGTCACCCATTCAGCCCTCTACTTTGCATGTGAAAATGATATTATATTAAGTAAAGACTAGTATGTCATTATGTTTCCTTTGGCACATAAATATTCAATTCACAGCTCCAGTCTCTACCAGTGGTTTCTTTGCATGAAAATTCAAGTCAGAATAATCAAACAAGGGCTCAATGACATGACACCATTCCTGTCATTCATAATGCAATTTAAAGATATCAAGGGTTTTCAATATCAAGAAAAAATTAATTGCACATGCTTGCATGTAAAGTTAGGTTACTCTCTACTTTAGACACTGGATAAAATAGGACAGCACTGAGGCACTAAAGATTTCAGTTGTCCCAAGACCCTTGTGCAGTATAAATCATTACTCTAAGTTGACCAAACTTTATGAGAGAGCTAATATCATGCACAAGCAAAATAAACATGCACCTAAGCTCTCAAACAGCACAGTAATAATGACATTTGAGGGCTTTCTAATCCTGATGGACAGTGAACAATGCGAACCATCCGAGGCTTCAGACGGGTCCTGCCTCGCCCAGGGCCGCCAGCTGACTGACACCGGGTCACTGTAATGATTTCTTCTATTTACTCAAGCACTCTTAAATACGTGAAAATCTGAAGAGAGAGATGAAACCAAGGGTCGGGGCTGGCTATGACCCTTACCGCGTGGCCTTGCAGGGGCGGGGCGGGGTTGACCTGACACACGCGGTCACCTGCCACGGTTACGTCACCCATTCATCCCAGTCAGCTGTTTCTTGTTGACACTCACTCCCCGCGGCTCCAAAATGAGGAGGGAGTGAGTGCCCCGCCAGGCTTTCCCGCAGATCTCACTGGCGACAACTAACCCCAGGCGCCTCAAATGGACTCCACTTCAGCGCTGACACTGCCGAGGTCACCCGCAGCACCTCGGGAGGGTCACAGGGGGGTCAAAAGGGGTCAAGTAATGGTGGATCCCTCGCTGCTCTCACGTCCAGGTGCCCAAGACGGTGAGGTTGTTTTGCCTGCCTGACCACCGTTGCCAGACTATCGTATTTACCGTTTTTCGACGCTCAAGTATCACAAAAATACACCATTAATTAACCATTTCAACGATAACTATACATGAATCCACTTATTGGGGTGCAGGAGGAAGGTCTTGGGATGGAAATTGGTATAATGTAAGAGGCTGAGTACGACAATCTGGCAACGCTGTGCCTTGACCCTCCGCGCTCACAACCAATTTACTGACCAATAACACGGATTCGTTTCCCTTTTTAGGCGATGTGGATTGTATTTTTCGCGTTAACCTGTGTCGATATTACTGGATCATTCCCTCGATGGACGGATTTGATTTGTTATACTTTCATTTTGGAACTACTTGACTCCGCGGACGATATGAGGTGAACGACGTGACGCGGCCGTGAGGAGAGAGCGGGAACTTCAATTTTACGATGAAAATACCTCACAGAAACAATATATAGAACCTTTTATATTTTTCTGCTATATAATGAGACTCCCTTAACGCTATAAACTATTCTTTAATGTAGGAAAGCGTAAAATTGAGGAAAATAAATAACATCTGAAAAGGTCGATCACAGTCCTTGTCCCAGTTGTCATGTAGTAAATAAATGGTCGACTCCCTTAACAAAGCTTATGCAATTATCACAGATAAAGATAAGGGGGACTTTAAATTTAGACATCGCTAGTGATTACGGGGAAAGCTTTGCTACGTGCTGAAACAAAACCCCAGCTATAGATACATGCAATGACTCGCTGATAGCACGGAGGCAACAATGAAAGTTCCCGAAACCCTCCATTTTTTTTTTAATAAAGAATATACAACACGATGAAAAATTAGAGCATAGAAGACTCATGCTGCCAGGAAACAATGAACGGGAAACTTTGCTACGTGCTGAAATACAACCCCAGCTTTTATTATAATGCAATGACATAAATAGGACGGATCGAGGCTACAGTTAATGAGGCAACAATATGAAAGCTCCCGAAATCCTCCATTTGTATAATCTAGAAGACAATACAGGGAAAAATTAGGGCAAATAAGACTCGTGTTGACAGAAAACAATAAAAGGAAGCATGAAAATGGATGAGGTGCAGAAAGGCAAAAGGGCAGTCGAGGGATTTCCAGCTGGCGAGATGAGGGGAGAGAATTTTAACCCCACCATCATCATAATAAATAAATCACGCCACTGTAGCGATTTTTAAAGGTTTCAAAGCAGTGTAACGTCTTTAATGAGTAAATAACACAACTTAGATGTGGAAATTAGCTACAGGGAATACGAAAAGTGTTAGATGTAGATACAAAGAGAAATTAAAGGGCAGGAGGGAGGGAGGGTGAGTGGGAGAGAAAACTCGATCATTTCCTCAGAATTATTAAATCACATGATACAGTAAAGATATTAAGGTTTCAAAGCCATGTACCTATAGTCTTTATATAACAAGCAACAAGACGTATAGGCAAATAAATAAGACACAGGGAATAACTAAGAAAGGAAAGGTATACTAGGCTACCTGTAGAGGGAGAGGGAGACGGGGGGGCTCGAGAGAAAATTAACCCACCTCCTCCATAATAAAACCCCATGATACAGCAGCTACTTAGAGGTTTCAAAGCCATGTAGGATCACAGAGGAGCAAATAGCATGACTTAAGAGGGGAAATGAGATACAGAGAACAAGAAAAAAGTGCTCAAAGTTGAAAATACAGAGAGGAACGGACGAGAAGGGAGAGATATAGAAAACCCACCTCCTCAGATTAATTAAACCATATGATACAGCATCTACATACAGGTCTCAAAGTCATGTAGGATCCCAGAGGAGGACATCATATGGCTTGAGCGAGGAAATGAGCTACAGGGAACAACAAAAAGGAGCTCATAGTTGAAAATACAGAGAGGAGAGGACGAGGCGGGGAGGGAGAGAAATTAAGTTAAACCCACATGATATAGTAGCTACATAAAGGTTTTCAAGCCATGTAGGATCTCAGAGGAGCAAATAACATGGCTTGGGAGAGGAAATGAGCTCCAGGTAATGAGGAAAAAGGTACTCGTAGATGCAGAAAGGGAGTGAGTGAGACTGAGAGGAGAGAAGGAGCAGTCCGTGTCACTGTCCGTCTAGCTGCTGAAGAGGTGGTGTGCTGCTGCTGCTGGGGACCCTGTAAGGAAACTTTGTCCTTTATTATCCATCAATTAAAGCTCCTCCATTTAAAGCAAGGATAGGGTGAACGTGAATGCATTGAGCTTGTAAATATAGAACTGTTGGTATTTGGCAAGTTTTTATCACTCCATTATATCTGATTGCAATTATTTCATGTTGGGTACGTGAATAATATTGGTATTGATATTTCGTGTGTATTTTAGTGTTCAGTTATTCAGTTCCTTTGTTCCAGAAGAGACTGGTGTGCAGAAAATCCCGTGCACTTACTTTCCTTGTTTTAAAATGGAGATATACGTAAGATATATAAAAAAAAAAATAATTCGTCTCTGTGGTCCACCTCCTCGTTGATTTTGTGATTAATTCGACATGGTTTTCTTGGGGGTATCTCCAGAACATATACAACATTATAATCCACCACAACTTTCATTTTTTTGCCAGAGTTTTCCTTCGCTCTGCTCTCCTTCCCTCATTGTGTTGCCTGCAAGATGTATCGTTTACTACACCTGTTTCCTGCCCCTATTTGCACCTGTGATGTGTAAGAACAAGCACCCCACCTTCCCTTGTAACACCTGAACATCTCATCTCATCATCTAGCCTGGCCAACATCATTCGTTTTGCCTTGTATGCTATGTGGAGGTGTAGCTATGTCATTTCAGCCTGCAGAGTTGGGGATGCAGAACTATTATATTGTGTCTCTTACTTTTGTTATTGATTGTGTTATATGGGTCAGCATCTGCTAGCTATTACAGGCAAGTATGATAGATAATTGATATGTTGTGGTGTGTACCTTAATCACCTAGTTTGTTTGTTTACATAGGTGTGGGCAGTGTTCTGATTGCTCTAGGTGCTTGTGTTCCTTTTTATTTTCATGAACCAAAGTCATATAGTACAATCACATAACTATAACCATGCTTTTCTTTTCCTCTGCCCCTTTAACACACTTAAAGGGGCTGATGGTATATTTACATGAAAGAAAAAATTGCTAAATTTGTTATGATATAGTTCAGAATGCTCATGCCTGCCTGTTATGTTTATATATCATATTCCATTGCTCAGTTAGCTAGCTATGACTAGATTGTATTATGTTATTTTCTATAATAGTGGAACAATTTCTTATGGATAGTGTCTACTGTTGCATTTAGTATTATTTTTCAGGTTCACGTTAATTACTGATATCACCCATTTATTTGAGAAGTGTATACATTTCCAAATTTTGTGTAAAACACAGGATTGTGTGATTTATATTCATGTATTTATCTACACCAGTGGTTCCCAACCAGGGGTCCAAGGAAGAATTTCAAGGGGTCCATAGTGATTCTAATAATTATTTTTAAATTTATCATAGTGGAATTATGAGACATGCGGCTCGGAATAAAATTCATATTACTGTACACAATCCTTAAAGCTGAATTGCTCTAAATTTGCTAACGGTACCAGGGGTGTCCAACTCATGGCTCACATGACAAATTTGGCCCTTGGGATAGCCATGAATGGCCTGCAAGATGTAGGGGCTCCACAGGTGAAAAAGCGTCTGGAAAAAGGGGAATGGGACAAAAAAGGGTGGGAACCACTGATCTACACCTTTGGTGGATATGCACAGATATGGTGTAACTATCAACCCATTTCATGTTCATATTTTCCATTTTTCCCACATTTCTGCAAAACTTATAGATATCTGTGAGGTAGACAAAAAGGATGTGGGACAAGGTTGTGCAGAACAATTTATGGGACCTGGGCCTAAAGATTAAGTAACATAGGTAAGGGTAAAATATGGGGCATACACTAGCTGTACATGGCCTTCGTGCCCATCTTCATCTCACTTGCCCCGAGTCTGTGGTGGGTACAAACCCGATACTACAGGACACAGGACAGGTGTGTCATCTGGATTACCATAGTTTACCTTATCCAAGTTTCCCTAGGTACCCATTTATTGACCGACCCAAAACGGAGGATGATCAACTGCGAGAGCTGGGTGCCGACTGACTCAAGCCCGAATCAAAGCCAGGCCCAAGAATTTATAGCTAGGCATGCTGAATGCTTCAACAAAAACTGCCAGTAGACGACCAAGGCTGCTTCATGCAAGCATATATCCTTGCAAAATGAATATGAAAAAAGGCAAATGATCCTAATATCAGTGTGGGAAACTTTTTGTAAGAATTTATGTTAAAGATGAGCTCCTTTTTTTTGTAAAGGTGTACAATATTGCTGATAAGTTTCACCAATGGAATCCCACCAATATAATGCATCTGACTCTAATCAGGTAAACTTGAAATTAGTTAAAATTCAATTATATGGCACTTTTTGTAGGGGGATCAGGAAATCTTGACTTCAAAGTTTTTTTCTAGAATGTGATTTTTTTTTTTTTTGCAAAGTTGGAAAATTGAGAAGACTATAGAGTACCAAACAACATCATGTATTATTTCTCACCTTACAGACTGCCTTCTAATGACTGAATATATACTTTACCCATTGGGTACTTTATTTATTTTATTTTTTTCACATCGATAACCTCACACTGAAATATAAGTGACTGCATATCAAAGAAATTACGTATGCCTCATCTCCCAGTATATAAAAATATTGACCATATTACGATCCTGGTTTTTTTCCATCTCTTCTGTATTGTTTCCCTTTATAATGTGTTCCAAATCAGTTTTATATGTGCAGTCTGGTTAATTGAGTGATCATATTGTGTTTCAGTTGTGTTCAGAATTTCATATCGGACACCAACACTAACAATTACACGTGATTCACTTCCCTCCCCTGCACACTCGGTTTCCCTGTCCCCCTAACAGCCAACACAAATATGCGTGTTATGCACCTGATGGGTGCCCTACGCATTAACATCGAGATCCAGATCCAGATGTTGCTTATACTAATATCTTTTCATATGGTTCACATTTTTTTTTTTTTTTGTACTGTTTGCATATCCTGTATTCCCTCATAGTAATGTGCTCTACTATATATATCCATAAGTAATGTACAAATCAGTATTTAGCCTTGATTTGACAATTGGATAAGACATACTAAGAAATACCATTTGATTGCATTCTTTGCAAAGCAATTCATTCTCATTGTGAACGTATATATTTACAACTGATTCTATCAGGTCCTCATTTACTTTTTGTTTCTGTGCAAACTTTACACAAATATGTGTTTTCTACAAGAAATCTATGTTATTTGGGCCTGCACATTAAAAGATATAGTTTTGCTTTCTTGAAAAAATGCTTCGTTCAGTATTTTTAATGTCCATGGAATAAATGAACTGAATATAAAGAAAGTCAGCTGAACTGTGATTAACATTGTAAATCATTTGTAAGTGTTTGTCTGTATGCACTAATGATCCTTGTGCTGTTACAGAATATCATGACAAGCAGGGGACGGATGCGGGGAGGGGGCCGCGGCCGGGGCCGGGGCAGCAAGACGCTTGACCCCTCCTTTAGGTACACGCTAAACAGAACGGTAAGCCTTCCAGTGTTTGTTTGTGTTTCATGCTCTTTTTAATGTTTATCAGTTTGTCATATCAGAATCATGTATATGGCTTAGTTTTCTTCATTTTATTTGTTTTCTATTTATCAGTTTGTTTGTTTTTGTTCTCTCATCAGTGGCTGATTTTGTCATCTTAAGATTTTTTTTTTTTTTTTTTTTTTTTTAGTCCTTAATATGAGTTATCTTTAAAATTTTGCTTGTTAGGCATTTAACATTATAATTTTCTGATTTAAGTTTTAACTGCTTGTCATTTAACATTTATTAGATGAAAGATTTCATCAAGTCTATTATTCTAAGATAGATTTTCCACTAAAACAAATATATGACATATTTTAATACTTCATATTTTCTTTGACATTACTATTGATTTATGATTATTTTAGGAACAGAGTAAAATTCATCATTTTAGGCTGTTAATACATTTTCATTAATATTATCTGTACTCTCTGATGTAAGATAAAGGATAAGGAATAGAAATACATTGTTGAGAAGTGTGAATTAGGCAATATAGTTTCTGTCTGGGAAATATCAGTTTTGAGACGTGCTAGCCCTAAGTCCCACATTCAGTGCTAGATTTAGACTTGTTGAAATCCTATAAATAAGGAATGCCTCAATATTCTTGCAGCCATGGAGAAGGCTAAAGATTTTGGTTTGTAATTTCGAAACAAATTTTTAAATGTACTTGATTGATAATGACAAAGGCATATCGATATAGACGAAACAAGCAGCTAATTAAATAAGACTAATGGAAGCATTACTAGAAGTAGAAGGAAAAGCACCATTGAACAGTGGGAGTAAACTAAGAAAGAAAACAAAAGATCTTACAGAAGAGCTGAAAGATATGGAAGAGAACTAGAAGAGATGAGACAAAGTCGGTAGACCTAACAGAACTTATTAACTGCAGGAATGTTAGTGATATCAGGAAATTTAACATGAACAAGATCAAAGAAACTCTTAAGAACTGTAAAGGCATGAAAACAACCAAAAGAAGACTAAGCATGTGTATATACCATTTATTTACTCAAAAAGATACTAATGGCAATGTCACAAATAATATGGAAGAAGGTGTTTAGGGTTGCAGAAAATATCTACCCTGAATTTTACTGTGATCAATATGAGTAGGGGGATGGTGGATAGGATAATGATTCACTGAACTTTGAATTTTTCAGTGTAAGCGTGAATGAAGTAAAGAAAGCTTTGAAAGAAATGAGTAAGGATGAAACAAAAGGTGGCCTTACTATAGACCTAATCAAAGATTCAGGGAATTTCATACTTAAATAAAATAGCTCAAATATATACAGAATGCTTGCAGAGTCACAGTCTCTAGAGTTTGAAAAACACCACCATTATATTAAATCACAATGAATCAAGAGCAATTATGGTAAATTAATACATTTACTAATAATTAAGTTAATGTATTATAATAGGGTCTAAACTTCATGCTAGTTATAATTAGTACAGTCACTTTTCCCTTATGCTTAGTTGATCCTAAGCTGTTGATTTTGTATGACAGAGATTCATTTCTTATATAAAGCAAGTTAGTCAAGATAAAAAACAACAAGAGGAACTAGGAGATGTTTCCCTCTCCCCATTCTAGTAGCATCAGTGCAGCCATGGCAGTGCAGTGCAGACATTTCTTGCTGTACAATTGTGTTACATCCTTAAACATTTTGTTTTAAATGGATCGATCATATACTGATGTCATTATTACATGGGTTCAATGAGGATACGTTCCTAGCCATTAATATATAATGAAAATTCATCATAAAGTAGCCCCAACAAACTCTAGAGCATTTATTTGCTTTGAAATGTCCAGCTTTACTTCATCATAAGGGCTTTCCTTTGCCTCTAGCCCTTTGGTTTTGCTAGACTTACTTCCATTATGCTTAGATGTCATCATTACTGCAGCAAAATAACAAGACACAGATCTAACACAAATACTTTGAGGGTAGTGAAACATAGGAAAAAATGTCTTGAGTGTTCAAGTGGAAACAGAGGCTGAGCATAATGTGGTCAGGGAACACACTCTCCTGTGTGGTGTAGTGATCACTTATTGCAGCAGTGATGTAAGGATCATGTGATTTTACCGTCACTGTGCAGCTTGGTGATCACTTGATTGTACCACCAATTACAGACATCATAGGAAATCATTTATTACTATTTGGTAAGGAATGCATGAGATCATAATCATAAGGGATTGACTGACTGTATTGCCTGTATATTGCTATTAGAAGTGAAACCTTTACTTTTGTTAAATCTTTATTAAGAAGTATTTTATACAAATTTTCAGCCATTATTATTTTCATAGAAACAATGACAAAGCATCTATTTTCTATTATTTTTTTTATTTATAACTAAAGAAGCATTGTTTTGGTCCCTAACCAATTAGCCCCTTTGACTTTCAAATAGAATTTCACCATTTTGGCAATTAATTTATGGCGATACATTTTACAGTCCTAATCAGTCAATAAATTAATAAATTGTGGCATACACTGGTGGGTACATTCCTTTGCCCACTCTACAATGCTATCCCAGGGTGCTTCTCTCTGCAGGTGCCTTTCTCATACCAAATACCTCTCAGCAGAATTCATCAACTTGCTCCAGGCACAAGATTTGTGGAGTGTCCCATGGCTTTCTCCACTCAGGTTTATCTGTTTTAGAAACAACCCAATGAACAGGATCCACTTGTGAATAATGTTCCACATGCCCATTTAGCTAGAATTGGGGTCCATGGACTATGCAAGTAAAAGCCTCAATTCAGTCTAATGGAGTAGTCACTAATTTGATACAGTGCTATTCCAGCAATACACCATGATTCTGTGCTGACACTTGCTGATACTAAAGGTGTCAATTCACCTCTCCAAGTCACTTAATATTGCCCATGTTAAACAGCTTTAAGAAAGACAGGGAGCACAAAAGCTTGAAGACCCACAGCTTTATCATTCTTCAGTGGTATCAACAATACTATGCACTCATACTGAGGGAGTCCATAACACCAGAACAGTACCAATTATTTACTGAAATAGAATTACCCTATTAACCCAAAATTTGTGGTCAAATGAAAGCAATTCAGGCAGGTCACATTTCATGTGAAATTGTATGACAAAATTGTGTAACTTCATCATCCAGCAGTAATAAAAACAACATTGATAGTAAATACATCGACTGGTGTATATGACCTTGCACCCCAGGACATACTGTATGTCCTGGGTTAACAAGGAAGAGAGTAAGCTAGTTTTTATTATAAAATTCCCGTTCTTGTGTAATGACCATGCTCATTAGAAAAGCATTGGCATTTCCACCTTGGTCATGCATGGATTTGAATATCCCAAGTGAATGTTGTTGCTTCAAGCATGAACTTATTTTAATCCCTTGTGGTTTCTCCCAGGTAGACCATATCCTCAGGATTATTTTTTGAAAAGCAGCAAAGACCCCCCAGTACAGTGGTGGGAATCATTGGATCCTGCAATCTTGTGGTAGAATAGTTGTGCATAATATTGTTTGCCTTGGAATGCAAGGATGGCCTATGTTCTCTTTAAAGAAGAGACTACTAAAAAGTAGATCAATTTCTTATGTATTCGGAAAGCAGCAAATACGCATGACCCAGGGTTAGAGCCTCCATGCCCTGCCATTGTTGTGGGGTTAAAGGAGTTAAGTGTTTTCAAAGAGGTACGTTAGTATCCAAATGTGTTTTTCACTGTCAATTTACAGAGGTGATAATGAGGATATGTGGTGTTCATGAATAATGTTATTGAAATGCTTAAAATATATGTTATTTATCACTTACTTAATATAGAAAAACAGAATTGTTGAGAAATGACTTGGGGTAGAACTCATGATAAACTCCTGTAATGCCACTCATCTCATGATTTCAATTTATTTTAGGAAGGTGCTGCATGTGTCTATCAAAGTTGAAGTTTCTATAATGTGTTGATTCAGTTGTAATCCAAACTTTAATAGATTTTAAGGAACTTAGTGATATAATTTCTTTAATTTGAAGTGCCCTCCTTTTACCCCACTTAAAATGCCTAACCCCCCCCCACACACTCCTCTTTACATCTTATATTTGATTTCTACTAAAATAATGAGTTTTCAATATTTTTTCGATAATGTACATCAATCTTTATTTAGTTTTGATGTAGGTCACAGATAGATCATTCATAATTCTGATTTAACAAAGGCACAGACAAGAATTAGCTTGTGGTGGGTGAATGGAACAGGCTTGGCAGTTGTGTGGTGTGCCAGTATGATACCTTCAAGGTTAGATGAATAGGGCTACATGAATCTGAAAGTTAGGTGATGGTAAGTTTACTGGAGCTGCCCCTCATTGACAAACTGGGCCCTTACATCCTCCTTATGTTTTTATGTTCTAGTTTTGCCATAACCTAGAATGGTGATGATGTTATAGATTAATTGAAGTTTTGGTTTCTTTCAACTTTTAGGGGCTCTACCAATGTGTCCACCCTCGGATGATTCAAATGCCAGACGAGGAGAGACCCAAGCGGAATAAGGTAAGTCCACTGTATTGGTAGAAGTCCACATTCAGTAAAACTTTGCATGCTTAACTAATGGCCATGGAAGGAGCACTTGTTAAGTAGTTCTCTTACAATAAAGGAATACAAAATAAATAAGAGGAGACCACTAGTAAGCTGGGAAAATAGAAAAAAAGGAATAGATTTCTGCAAAAATGTTATATTGCGAACAATTCATATCTTAGATTACTAAAGATTCTCATTTCCATTTCTATAGAGAGCATTTCAAGGTGTTGTATAGAAGATAAGTGTTATTCCTCCTTACAGGCCTTGCTTTTAGCGGTTTTATTGATTTTATGTATTTCAGTCTATACAATCTGGCAAAAAAATCATGTGCTTTGTAATGAAACATATCCAAACTTGGCTGAACATGTTTTAGTTTGCATGAATGAGTTAGATGTATACAGTATAGAAATAGGTATATTTACCTGGTTTCAGTAGGATATGCAGGTTGGATTTCAGACTAGAAAAATCCTCTAATTAAATACACAACTTTAAGAATTAATGCTGTCATAATAATCCTGCTCGCTCCTAAATTACTATTCATGTATATTATTTTCTAATATATATATATATATATATATATATATATATATATATATATATATATATATATATATCTATATCGATCTATATATATATATATATATATATATATATATATATATATTAGCTGGTTATTGCTCATAACTAATGTATTTTCTGAATCAGGAAAACAACATTTATGTCCTGAAATGTCCACAATGAAGGATGAATAGATGGTGTAACAAATTATTATTATTTTTTTTATTTATTTTTTTTTTTTTTCGTTGGGGATATACCCCAATGGAGGAAGGCGGTGCGTGCCGCGCAACCCCCCAGACGGCTGGTAGAGATATACCCAATTCTTTCAAGGAGGAGGCCCAACAACGGGGCTGAGGGTGTCGGAAAGAGCCCACCTTTCCACCCCCATGGCACGGGATAGGTCTCGAACCCACGCCCTAGCGAACAAAAATAATTAAAATCCCAATCCTATATAGAAATTTAACTAAACTGTTTGGTAAACAGTATCTTAGCTACATATAAACTTTTATAGTAACGATGATAATGGGAAATCAAATTTAATTTAGATTTAAATAAATAATGATGAATGGTCTCAGAAAGCATGTGTGTTTAGCAAGAATTTAAGAGAGAGAGAGAGAGAGAGAGAGAGAGAGAGAGAGAGAGAGAGAGAGAGAGAGAGAGATGTCGCCAGCTTTGGCTGGCTCGGTATAGCTAGGTTAGCGTCTGAGCTAATATTGATCCACTCTCTTTAGTGTTAGGAAGCTGTTTTATATTTAACTACTGACATATTACAAATGGTAATGATGAGAATTTTGTGTCAAGAAATATATAAGATTGAATGATATTCCATTGGCCTGCTGTAGAAGAGTGAACTTCAAATAGGTTGTATGTAAAAATAAATGGATACGTATTGTGAAATATGTTTTCAAATGGAGCTGCTTTGCATAATATAAACAATATTCTTGAGGCACCCGCTTCCGTGGTTAGCGTGCCTATATATAGCTACTATGGATTGGCCCGGGTTCGAATCCCGCCGTGGGCAGTCGGCGTGCAGCTCGCCTCGCTGTTCATCTTCCCTTTTCCGTAAATAATCGATAAATTGGAACCTTGGGAAGGGAAACTGGTAGCTGTGGTATGCCACTGGCCCTGTTTCCCGGGGTAATGGGGTTGTTATCCACCACAGGCTCAAGGGCCAATGCGACAAAGGTGAGCACCGAGGCCATGCTCAGCTTTAGCGTATGCCCCAAACTCTACCTTTAGATGCAACGTTTTGTTTTAAACTAAGTCAGATAAAATAAAATGTCAAATATACATTATCGTTCATTAGGTTAACTTTATGTTGAAATTTGTGCAGTTATGGTCGTATTTATTATGGCTTTTTGCCTTGAAACATTCGTTTCGTGTAATGCAGGTTTTGACTCATCAGAAACAAAATTCTTTGCTCACCCCTAAAATATATAGTTTCACTTTATTGGTTTGGGTTGAAGAAAACGAGATTTTTAAGGGGTAACCTGTTGCAGCGCCCATATATAACTTTAGATTATATTGCAAATTGATAATTACCCCAAACACTTATCGCTGTAGTAGATATATGTCTAATTTTGCATGACCTGTATAAGAGTGACTTGTAGTTGTTATACCTTCAGGGTCAGTAAATGGTTGCATTGTTTTGTAGCCTTCACCATTGCACTTTTAACTTGTTCCATAATATTGTATTATAGACAACAATATAGGTCACCGTGTCAAGTCTTAAGTGTCTTTGTATAGTAGGCACAGTAGGCCTCAAACGGTAGGCTCAAACATTGCCCTATTCATTTACATGATGGAAGTGCGCGTTTTGTTTACTAGGAATGCTGAATGTCAGGTGCTGAGGCAGGGAGTCATGGGTGTGGACTGTGGAGCGTGGAGAGTGAGTGCGTGGTGACGCGAGCCGCGGCTGGCGTGATGCAGCCCCTCACCCGCGAGATGGACGCTCAGCCCCACCCGCCATTTTTCGTATTATGTCTTTAATGTCATCCTCAATTCTGCATGGATATCAATGCGAACTGTGCACACACAGCTGATGAATGTATGCACGATGTCATTGTACGAGTGCAGTGTGGGCGTTCTTGGTGGCAAGGTGGTTCATTAGGTGAGGGCGGGAGGAGAGTAGGGGGCTCGCCACGTCACCCTGACGCCGCTCCTCCCTCCTCGGCTGCGTGTCGAGAGCCGCTCCCACCAAGCCACCACGCCGCCCCACCACACACAGCTTCCTCACCGGCCCTGCTTGCCGCTGCTGCTGTTGGGTCGATCACACACTCCTGCGCTTGTTCCTTTCACTGCTGACACATTGAGTGTGACAGCCAGAATGCCCTTCCTCTACGAGTCGTACCATTAAATTGATATTTATTTATTTATTTGTTTATTATAGGCATAATTGTTTGTTTTTCTGGGGATTAAACTCATCTGGTGTCATTCATTTGAATATGATGTACGGTTCTGTTTCTTTAAACGAGGCACAACGATCAGCGTGTATAGATTGGGAGGTGTCCCGGCTTACTTGCCACCCGAGAGAATTTAGACCAAACTATCGAGCGTCTGACGCGCTCTGGAGCCGCCTGTCTGAAAATACACCAAGCGACATGCTTCTTTGCCACGCCGACCGAGGTTACACGCTTCTTCGCATCCATCTGCATTAAAATATGCCTATTAACTATTTTTGCAAGTAATGTGGAACATAGCACCATATACATGGTCGCCCACTCGTTTGTTTTATTACATATACTTGACGTCGCTTCATTCTCATCACCCATAGAAGAGCGAGGAAATCTATATTTGGTCAGGTTGGACTAACACAATACCGTAAGCTAGTTTTCCTCGTGGTGTGACAAGCATGAAGAGCTTTGCGGAGAGTTGGAATCTTTCTTTGCTATCTGAGCAATTAGTTTTGAGGTTTTGAAGTGTGTGAGGGCCCAATGTAAGCGTGGTGAGTGTATTGATTGACTTGGTGAGTGCGGTCTGGTGGCAGTACACATGACCCGGCGCTGGAGGGCCTCACCGCGGCAGTCGGCGGGGCTTGGTTTCCGCCGGCCAGGCAGAGAGAGGGCGAGTCCGGAATACAGGAAATATGTCTTGCGTGCCACGTTTTTACCACTTTATTCATTATCTTCAACGTATCCACTCTAGGGGCCATAATTATCAGGGTTTGTTTACAGCGTCTGGGAGGTATTGACATTTTAAACGTTATCGCCTTCTTTTCATGTGTTATTTTTATTGCATTGACGTATATATATATTGAATTTCTGTTGATCACGCAGAACTAAAGCTTGTCTATGGCGGTAGTGTATCAGCGCGCGACATATTGGGGGAGGGAGAGCCGTGGCGGCTGTTTGGCGGCGACGGCGGTGCATGTGAGCAGCCTCATTCTGGCCGGATTTACCGGTTGCGACGCTCTCTCATACTATGTAGGCTGTGTCTAAGATAGTGCTGAACTCCCTGCACGCCTCCATTCCTTGAATAGAGAACTTCACTTTGTATGGCTGTCATTTTGAATGTATTTGAGTGTTGCTGTGATGGGAAGATGAGTTACATGCCTTATTAGCCATGCCGTAAACATCCTGCTCTACCCTGACTCTCGGGTCCCAAGCAACATAGGTTTCCTGGTGTTTCACCGGTGCATCGTTGAGAATGTGTGTGTGTGTGTGTGTGTGTGTGTGTGTGTGTGTGTGTGTGTGTGTGTGTGTTATCTTACGGCTATCTGATTATCTTGGTGCCCCAGTCTTCATACTTTGGAACCATCTCAGACACGGTAAATACCGATATACAGTTGTATGCTGAAGATGGAGAGAGAGAGAGAGAGAGAGAGAGAGAGAGAGAGAGAGAGAGAGAGAGAGAGAGAGAGAGAGAGAGTTATTCTCGACGTTATTTCTGTATAAGAGAGGTCTAGCCAGTTTCCCTAGTGGACTTAATTCATTAAGGTAGCAGCACGACAGGGAAAACTGTGTGTGTGTGTGTGTGTGTGTATGTATAAGCCACTACCATTGTGTTACGTCAACGAGCGGGGAGCTGCACTAGTGGTCTTTGGTGGCCTTGACGCGGACCCATGTTAGAGTCGAAGTGAAAATGTCAATGTATCCATTTTAGTGTGTTTAAAACATGCCTTATTGTACCATAATAAAAAAAAATCTTTGACTGTTCTGTTATGTTTTAGGGAGGAGCTCCTGCTATTTGTTATTACAGGCATGTCCAGATTTCCTGCGTGACACCGCAGTGCCATATTGCAGGTAACGTTTGGCGGGGAATAGTACTGGGAATACAAGGTGGTGTTAAACTGGTTGTCTTTGTCACGCAGTGCGACGAAACTAAGGCAACAAGCACTTAATTATGCATCATGAAGGGAGCGGCAGAGCATTTTGTGTTACCTACACATTTTGCACATAATCAACGGTGATGCGTGTGTTGACTAAACGATGTCATTGTGGTGGCAGGGCGTGTGGTGACTCGTGGAAGGGTTGGAAGCGTGGGCCATGCGGGAACCATGCGGGCACGGCGTTACCCGGTCTGGGGTCGAGCAGCTGCCTATCACAACCCATCATCAATGTTATGCTTCTTCGTTTAGCTTCAGAATAACCGCTGGGCGTTCTAGTGACTTCACAGTAGTGTAAGTTGTCACAGGCATGGCTGCTTACCTGCGTTTACGTTTTTCTTTTCTTTTTTTTTTTCAAAAGCGAGCATGTTGTTTTGTCGAGGAATTTTAGGAAGTGTCTGGTAACTGTAACAGCTGGTATTGCGTGTGTTAGTATTGAACAGCTTGAAGGCTTTACATTTTTCTTAATTTTAAGTATGAAAGCCTTGATTCGTGCGTTTTCCCTGGAGTGACAAGGGTGTAGGATTTTCTAGAGCCGTTCTACCTGAGAGGCGTGAGGCGCTCACAGGATTGTGAGGCAGAGAAGCCACGCCGGTCATGAGACACAACGCGCCGTCCGCGACAAAGGATCGTCCCTTACGACCTTGGTAGATTTAAAGCCACCAGGACATAAACTTATTCATATGAATAGTTGAGATGCAATGTAGTACAATAGCAATCTGAAAGTTGGGTTCATGTTGGTTATATACCCCTGTGTGGACTAACTCGCAGCGGTCGCGAAAATTTTGTAGCTTTAAACTCGCCCCCAAAAGGGCCAAGCCTGTTCGTGTGTGGTGCAGACTGGTAATCTGGAGGTGTACGATGCGTACAGTTTTATGCCGTGCTCTTATCTTACTCCTATTTCCCCTTAGAGTACCTGTCTTTCATATTTGGTAAATCGATTTTGTTAATGCATAAGTTGCGAAGTAATAATGAGATAAATGATCGCTGATCAGCCTACAATCGATCATGAATATAGCAAGTGGTGCGGCAGGGGCGGTGGGTGCCGGAGGGCGGTTACTGCGCATGCGTGATGGGTGCGGCTGTGGCGGGAGATCAGCTGGGGTGCGAGGAGTTGTCGCTCGCCGGCTGGCCAAACACAGTGGCGATCCATAGCTCTCGCGTTCTGTGCAGGTGTTTCCTGTGTAGTTGAAGCCTACCTAGTGAAGTGACACCATGGTTACCAACAAGGAGAGGGAAATAATAATTGAGGCTATCCGGGTCCTCAGGTCTCGTCGAGTGAGACCTAGTGCTCGAAAAATTGCCTGGTATGTCAGGCGTGAACACCTACTGTCGGAGGCGACGACGGAGGCGGTACTTGACGAGCTCGTGGAAAGTGAGGATGTACTGCGCGTGGAATATAAAGGTGCAACCTCGTATCGTGTTGCAGCGTCGTGGTCCAAGGCTGCCCTTGTTCGTCGCCGGCCCACACGTACTAAAGTTAATGTTATGAACAGTGAGGCAACCTGTCGCGCACTGCGGATGGCAGTGGAGGCATGCGATCCGGGCGGCGCCAGCAAGAGCCAAATCGAGGAAAAGTTGGTCGCCTTAGGGCAGGGACGTTTGGTGGACAAACTGGACGTGCTGCTTCATCGCGAAATACGTGCTGGTACACTTCTGCGTGTAGAGACAACACACCGCACCGCCACGCTCATCACCTACGTGGTACCTGCCGACGCCCCTCAACCTCCTCCCTCGCCTCCCTCTCCTACTCCCGAGTATGAGTATAACGAGGAGACATACCCTGTCGAGGAAATGATCGAGGAAGTCGAAGAGGAGGATACACAGGAGACTAAAGACAACGTTATGGATATTAAAGAAGAACCATTAGATGAACAGCTGGTCGCGTCTCATTCAGCCAAGGAGCCCTCCCTGAAGCGAGGCCTGACAGGCCGGCGGCGCGGGCGACCCCCACTCAAGAGTTACTCCATCCATCCTTCCTCGTCACGGGGTCGAGCACCATCACGCCGCAACAAGGTATATACAGTTGACACACCCAATTTGCAGTATTTGCCAGAACATATATGTTTTATTTAACTTCCATTGCATATCAACAGGTTTAATGGTTGATACTGGAGCATTGTCATCACATTTGTCCTGATTAATGTTAATATATGGCAGTATCCTTGATTTGGTTATTAACTTTAACGTTTGTCAGGCAGATGCTGTAATCCATCTGTCATTAAATGAAGATAATTGAAGTTTTTTTTTATGCTAAGCCAGTGAACGCAGCGGGCGTGCACTCACACCTACAACGCCCTGTGAGGCGATCGGCTCAAGCGTGGTTGGTTCAAGTAGTAAACGATTACTCTTAGACCTCACACGCCCGTGTGAGGCCAGTAGGTGATATTATCCCTAAATTTCGAGAGAAGAGCGCGTTAATGCTGAAAGGTGTGCAGGGATTGGATAGCCATTGGGGAGAGTGGCAGCGGTCACAGCTTGCCAGTGTTGAGAATAGCCAACCAGCCACACGCCAGTGCTACCAACCCTCGCTCTAGGCAGAGAGGGCATTCGCGTCTACTTGATACGCCACAATCTGGGTGTCTGTTTAGTCACTGCGGGTAGTTATTTGATCAGTAACGATTCACCAGCGTCTGAGTTGTTTGCACGATGTATTTACGGCTTAGTTGAAAGTAAGCGTTAGAACTTTTTTATGTAACCAAGAAGTTTACTTTCAATGTAAGGCAGTAAACGGATGAAAGCAGTTTGTGTAGGTGTGTTCTCCCGGGCGACATGGTAGGTAAAGCCGGGGGAGCGAGGCAGCTGTGTCAGCCCGGCAAGGCTGCATGGAGTGGAGCAGCCCGGCACGTCTGACTCCTCGACAGCAAGGAGCCGTCGCGGAATGAGGGCTTCTCTAGAGCACCGCTTTGTCGGGGTGATTGAGTCATCGGTGTGGAGGCGGATGGATGAAATAATAACCCGTGCGTTATATGTTCGGCCGAATGAATGTGCTGATGTAGATAGGTTTTGTCGTGCCATGTCGACACGTGTTATGTATATTTAGCTGCAGCATATACCAATTTGCATAGGAGCTAGACTTCGGCATTTTTATACTTATGGTGAAGTTAAGCGATGAGTTTATTACCGTGTATCAGCCGCGGCGAAATGGCTGCTGTGTGGATCAATATGACTAATGGTTGCCTCGTGGGATCGTCCGGACAGGTGTCGTGGGCAGCCCGGGGGGATGTCGGGAGTCGCCACTTGATTGTGTCTGATAAACCAGTCGCTAAAACGGAGCCACGCGCTGAATCCATGAGTTGCAAGCACCTTGTCCTGTTGAAGGGAAGCTTACAGGTATGAGGAAGGTAGAAAGATATCAGGGCATCGTCGGTGAGCGAGGGATAGTGGTGGTGTGTTGTAAATGGTTTAGATTTGACGGTATTGACCAGAGCGACCGTGTGGCACTGAAGGACATGCAAACGGGTGAGCGCTGGGTGCCATCACTTTGTGTGTAACATGTCAAGTTATTGCGTTACGTCGGCAGTTAACTGTTCCCCTTTTTACCCTTCTCATTTGTCTTTATACTACACAATGGGAATTAACGAATGTCCGAAGTCTAAATCATTCACAAGGGCTTGGCCTACACTACAGCTTATGGTAATACCAAACGTGGCAGTTAAAATAAGTATTTATTATTATTATTATTATTATTATTATTAACTATTAGTTCTTTAGGAATTACCTAGCTTCCTGATGTTACTGAGGAGGTAGGGACACACACACACACACACACACACACACACACAATGTGCTATATTTTACTTTTGCTGAGTAGAAACGAAAAGAATCACGAATCATGTACGTGATAAGCTATCAGAATAGTGAGGTATACAAACGACAATTTTCTACGATAAGCTGCCGAAAGATATAGGATACGAGACCGACGTCTTCCTGTCCCTCACCGCGTCTTGTGAGAGGAAGCTGTGTCCGGACAGCCTGCCGTGTTATGATGGTTGTCCGGTTTGACAAACATTATAGTAGTTTTAAGTCATAACCATCGTGGTTGCGGCGAATATATTGATAAGTATTGTAAGAAGGATCTCTCTCTCTCTCTCTCTCTCTCTCTCTCTCTCTCTCTCCAACCCCCGCCGATTACTGTCCAGAGAGACCTTGGCTTACGAAACACCGACGCCGAGCAGCCAGCCAGCCAGCCAGTCAGCTTTGCCTGCCTGCCAGCCTTCACAGAGGCGGCGGTCATTCTACCCACTCGCTCCAGCCCTGCCACCGACCGCTGCTGCATCCTGAATCAGAGAATAATAATGTCCTTTCACACCGGTGTCTCCATTGAAGAAGCGTGCCGTGTTGGTTTCTTTGCATTATTCAGGGAGGGGTGCGTGGAGATTTACGCTTGCACCAGTAGGATAAGTTGACCTTGATCTCTTAAGAGTTGACACTTAGCGGGTTTAACGGATCCCTCATATTAGCAGTGACGCCGTAGCACCCCTAGGGATATGTAAATATGACTGTCACAGTGCAGAGGAAGGGAGGGGGGGATAAGGGGCTTCGGCAAGGCAGACAAGCGTACAGCATCAAGTATCAGGCAACAACAGCGTCTAAGTAGTAATGCTGTGGTTAATGCCACCCATCAAACTTTTTTTACGCTAGTTTCGCATTGTAACATCATAGGATTACAATGATTACTATGTCTACCGCCCAGTACCTGTGTGTTGTAAGCTGATATTGATCCCTGGGCGTCTAGTATGGCATTAGGGTGTGTAGAATGTGTTAGGCTAAGCTGTGCCTAGCTGGCTTTTCGATCTTACTATTACATGCCGAACACGGGTGATCAAGTGTCCTCATAAGCCTTTTGAGTAGAATTGGTATGGCAGTCTTGCCTGTTCCCATAGTTTTTATTCTAGTTGTGTCTGAATTCAATGTGCCACTGCCTTCACGCTAACATGACAGATTTCCTCATGTTTACTGAGATGTCCACGCCTTCTGTAGCGCTCAGCATGCACCAGGGAGGTGGATATCGAGCGGGTAGGCGGCAGCGGCCACGCGCCACAAGTAGGGGGTGCCGGGTTCCGCGAGATGTTGAGGCAGCCAGATTATTGCGCTTGAATCGTTGTTACATCGATGTTGACGCACAAATGCGAGTTGCTTTGTTAATTGAATGTTATAAGAGGGCGTTGTGAAGACCATTGACCCAGGCATACATGTACTACAAGGGGTTGAAAGGAGCTATAAGTGATGGAGAGTAGAATGATCATTTGGATGCATTCCCACAGTTCGAGACACGTGAATAGTTGACATGGCACCTTTATCTGCTCCTTGATCCACCATCATTTCTCGCGTCTTTAACGCTATGTCTTTTTATTTTCATTTGGTTAACATCCTCAATCCTACTACATTGATGATCCTTTTCCACTTTACAGAGAGCTAAGAAAGTGTTTGACCCCAGCGAGGGAGGGTTGAACGTCGCGGGTCGCAAAAAAGCCGTCCACCGGTGTGATGTGTGCTTCCAGACGGTGGGGCAGCACACTGTGCAGGAGGACCTCTTGGTGTGTCACAGATGCTCGGCAAGAGGTAAGGCTCTTGGGATTGTGAAATGCCAAACTTTGTTGCAAGGCCTATCGTCTATAACGCTTTCTCTTGACAACGATCGCCCATTAGATTTAATCGGGTTCGCTGTCGAAGCTCCCCTGAGGCCTTGGCATTATTATTATGATGATGATCAGTCATCGTTTTATTGTTTATAATTTGAAATAATTTAGCAAATATTGAGCTAAAGGAAAGATCCAACTATTCTCCCATTGCTTACTCTGGTGATTTTGATTTATTTATTCATTTGGCAATTTGTTCCATTTCAGCTCATCCAAGCTGTTTGGGGTACAGTGCCGAGTTGGCCGTTCGCAGTCGGCTAGGACCATGGACGTGCATGGATTGCAAACATTGTGCTATATGCAACATGGACCACAATATTGTAAGATATTGTGTGTGTTTTTATATCGATTCCTCTAGGTTATAATTTTGTCATTTGCCATTAAAACATTTTTTTTTTTCTTCTAATATAGTCACTGCTTAATATTCCTTCCAGGGTACACTGATATTCTGCGACGAGTGCGACAGAGCATATCACCTTACCTGCCACCAGCCTCCCCTGAACGAGCAGCCACAGGGCTCCTGGATATGCTTTGCATGTTCTCCACACTCTTCACAAAATCGTAGGTTATTTTTACTGTCGTGATATTATGTATATCAAGTAGTATAATCAGTATTGTTTTATAGTTCCAAGTAGTTCAAGGGCTTATTATAATTACTAAAGACAGTACTTTCAAGATGCTTTGTAATCATTATTGCAAAACTATGTAGCTTGTAGTTTATGATTAGTAGCTAGGCATGTTAACCACTGCAGCATGAAGATGCTATTTATATTTTTGAGGAAAAAATCATTATTAAATAATGTCATCGCACAATCAAATTGATATAATGTTGGGTAGTAAATCAACTTGTTTTTAACTTTGTAGTGTAACTTAAAACAAATATGTGAGAGATACTTTAATGCCTTATACCATGATATTCTATTGATGTACATCTTCAGACCTAGTTTTTTATGCTGTAGTAAGAACTAGATATCAATAGTATTTGCAATACTTAAAAGAAATACAACCTTGCAGCATATGATTGCCTGCCTGGTCTTCCAACTCCACGAGACTCTCCAGTACCTGATGATGAAAGCCGTGGCTCAAGTGGTTCCTGGGACAACAATATTTATGACCCAGAGGTGCCCAATGTTACACTCTGGACTGTGGAGCAAATCATCGAATACTTCAATGAGAAAGGATTTAAGACAGTCTCAGACGTCTTCAAAGAACAGGTAAAACATCTTGGTGTTTATGGAATTGAGGTAATAAATAATTCTACTACCAGTCAAGGAACTGTTATGCAAAAATGCGAGTCAAGGTAACAAGTAGTACATGTACAGGCTATGTTATCTGTCAAAAAAATGTTGGGGTTGTAGATATGCTCTGACAAAAAACAACCTGGAAAATTTATGTTTACATTTACAGGACATTGATGGGACGGCGCTGCTGATGCTCACTCGCTCAGATGTGCTGATGGGCCTCAACCTGAAGCTTGGGCCAGCACTGAAAGTATACAAGCATGTGAGGATCCTCCAAACCAGACTCACAAACCCTCCCCTCCCTGGACTGTAGGCTAAGGTAGACTTAAAATATGTGGTTAAAAAGTTATGTTGAATGAAAGTTTATACATATCATATTTATTGCTGATATTCAGATTCCAGCTGAAGTTTTTAATGAGAAAATCTGTAGTCATGATTTGTTGTAATTCTATAAAAAGAAAACTTGATATTTTATATATTGTTAACCAAATTCGAAGATCATATTAGAACAGTAGCTGACTGAGAGTAATTATGGGATACTTTACTTTCCATGGGTTGAAAGTCTATATTTTTATGTGAACCATCTAATCTATCCATAATATTTATAATTATTGAAGTAACTATTTAATTTATTTATTTATTTTGATATTTTTCTGGATCTTCAAATTCTGCAAAAGTATTGAGAATTTCAGGACTGGTTCTTGGATTTTTGACACATGGTGTTTGTACAGTGAGTTGATATTAATATTTTCTTTATATCACTAAACATGTTACATATTTGCCATCCATTTAGTGCTTTGTAACTAGAGTAGGGAACCAGGTGCTATCTTCTGGTCTCTGCTGAAGCCTAGCTATTTTGTTGCCGAACAACCAGGAGGTATTTCTTTAAGCAGTTTATGATTTTGTTGATGTTTTATACATGCGAGTTGTTCATTCAGAGTTTTGCAATAACCAATAACTTTTTTTTTTTTTTTTTTTTTTTTTTTAGCAGAGCATGGTATACTAACTTCTGTGATTTCTTCTTTTTTACGAGTACTAGTGTTGATATAGTCAGAGTGATGTCATTTGTTTCAGACTGAATATTTCCTGCAGTCTTAAACCACTTGCTTTCATCATCCATCAGTTTTCTTGCATACATCTGTCTTCATTATTTTTTTCCTAAGCAAAAGGTTGTTAGTTGGTGTTTTATAATTCATAGTTACATAAAAAAAATAATAGTAACAATTTGAATTTATTAATTCTATCTCTTGATTAATTTCAGTTATTAATTAATTATTAATCAATGAAATTAATTAATAGCAAGTTTTATGATAAAATAACTCGGGTCTTGACTTACCTTGCCTGTTTCCGTAAAGAAATAAAGCTTTTAATTCTTTTTCTTAATTTTGACATTGGCACAAGGTACTACAACCAAATTTTTTTGAAGAATGCCAGTATGATTTATAAATCATTTTAGTTTTCATAGAAATGTCACCACAATGTCAAGCTGTGTAGATAGTTTATCTTTAAAATGAATACCCTTCCCAATTCTGTACCGATAATAATAGCTTTCCACTGTGATACATTTTTATATGATGGCATAAGTTGATAATGTGGCATTATTTGTGAAACTTAATTAATTTCCATCATTTTCATACTGTGTGAATTTGTGTGTTAACCGAAAGTTTGGTGGTTTAGCCCCACCTGGGGGTGCTGTGTTTGTATGGATTAGTCAGAGCCATATGTAGGTAGAGTGACCATGTGCTCCTCCAGACACTATCTTGTCTCAATGCTGCTCATGCTCACTACCTCCTACCCAGCACTTCTGCCTGAACAGGGATAAAGCACCAATTGATACAAAGGGTAGTTTTTGAAATGACACCAACTTGTGATTGGCCAGGAGCACTGGGTAGAAGGCAGTGAGCATGAGCAGCATAGAACCAAAGTGGTGTCTGAGAAGTGAGTGGCTAAACTGTCTATCTATGGTTCTTTAATGAGTACTTGTGAGTGCAGTAGCAGTCTAAATTGATAGTTTTCTAGAATCAGCAGCCAAAGTTGATTTCGGTAAATATTGAACACCACTTGAAAATTTATGCGAGTTTGTATATGCAATGCAAGATAAGTATACATGTGTAATTGTGAGTTGACTGGTGCACATGTGTGTGCTTGTATGTGTTGTATATCCAAGTGTTTTCATAGAAAACAGTCAACATGATTTAACTTTGGTATCATAAAAAAATGAAGTAATTAGCCCCAAAGATTTTAGTTATAGTTCTTATTGCCATATTGTGCAACACATCCATCAATTCAGGTTGCCATTTTCAACCTCTTTCTGCCGTGTTCCGTTTTTGTTATGTTTTAATTCATATTCAATAGATCTAATCTTTGGAGGAGGCAGTAGAAAACACACTACCAGTGGACACATGACATGGATGTGTTTAGTAGGTGGCGTGCACAAGAGTAACTGTTCACCATCACAATGGGGTTACTTTCCTTTTTGCTGGAGGGCCAACAAAACAACACGTGTCAGCGGCACGGAGGCGAAGGTGGAGATGGCTTCTTTTTCTTCTGGAGTGTTTTATGGGGCTAGTTAAGCTGTGTCTGTCTTGCAGCACAAACACAGAACAGGTCAAAAGAAGAAGAAGTGCGGTTTGTTTTGTTGGCCCTCCAGCGGAGCTCGGCCTGAGCTTGTACTTGACGAGTTGTGCACGCCACCTATAGTTTCTGCTGCAATCATTTCACTCTCTCATTTGCTCTTTAATATTTTTTTATTTTCTTTCTTTGTTTTATATATTATTTCTTAATAGTTTCACTTTCTGCCCTTATCCATAAATTTACATATATTTAACACTTGTGCCCTTGTATTTAGTTTATTTCTTACCATGAATCTTGACAACATCAATTTTTTTAATGTTCAGTTGACCAGGCTTATCTACTATTTAAATCCTTCTACACATCATTGATTTAGCATCAATCATATTCCAATTGCATATTTACTAAGTGGCTCAAGACATACACACATTACTATTGAACTGATTTTTATTTAAAATTAATCGCTATTTACTGAGACTGCCATATGTGTCACACCTCCACTCTGAATAGATTTTTTCTCCCTATTCTATATCCTCTACATCATGAATATATTCATAGAGCTTCTCACAGTCCATCATAGTTTGAATCTTTCACATGTTCTGAAAGGCCATGTTGAACTTGCTTTCTTTTCTACTCACTACACTAGTTAACTGATAGCAAAAATATGATCACCAATCTTCTAATGTATTCCTTTTGTGTGTGTGTGTGTGTGTGTGTGTGTGTGTGTGTGTGTATGTAAGAGTACATACATGCATATTTGCATCTGTGCATATATTCCTGCCCACATACCTGTGTGCATTAACAATAATATCAATGTATAAGATGGACCTCTGCCAGTACCTGTTAATATTATGTATATGGAATTGTTTACATGCAGGAGGTCCCATTTTTGCATTGCGTTGTGAGCATCGTTGAGGGAGACTGTACTACTGTATGTAGCATGTTACAATAATTAAGGTTGTATATAGTGTACATAGTTGGATTTGCTCCATAATGAAACAAGTTAATCAGCCTAAAGATAAACCACAATTTGCAATATATTTTTAATGTAAAATATAGATCTGTTTAAAGTTAGGGATCTTGAGCATAAGCACCAATGTTCATTGGTTACTGAAGGAAATAGAGTTTTATAGTGCAACAAATCAGACCTTGATGGTATGTAACCAGATTCCAGCTTGAGTAAATGCTAATAGTTTTTTGTAAATGTTTTCCAATAAAACTAAATCATTACACTCTAGTTTTATGAAAAGTTGAGTCAACATTTTAAGATTGTGAAGTGTGACAATCATTTGCACTGAAGCATGTGATGCAAGTGCTTTTTTGCTGTCTCAGCAGCCATCTAGCACCTTTGATTCATGGATGAATAAGTCCCAGGCATCAGCTAAACATGCTGTAACCAGCTATGCCACCCTCTGGGTATTAAAGTGATTAGCTGTTGGTCATGGTTTCCTGTCACTTACTTGCTCTACTTAGTATACAACAAATTGGTTAGACTTGGTGCTGGTGATATATCATAATTGTAAGTAAATGCTTCAAGCTTTACCAGTTTAACATGTAACTATCTATTTAAAGGTTGGATGGCTCAATAATAAAATGCTAAGTTTATAGTCATAAATTTGTGTTAGGCACTTTGCAGTTTTTTAGTGAAAGAAGTAGCTATTTCATAACTACCCAGATGACATCATAAGGTGCTTAGCTAAGGCATTATTTAATAACTTTTTACCTCTATAGCTTAATTTGTGATTTGCTTCAGAAAGTAATTTATTTTCATAAGACTTGTAAAGTGTACAGGCCACTACAAGGGCCTCATCTAGGTATTAGATAGCACTCCTAAGCTGCCCAGGAGGTGAAAGGACAGTTGAGTTGTTGGTGTCTGTCAATGGCCCTCCCCTACCTATGATACATGTCAGTCCTGGATTTAACCAAATCATTGTTGCAATTCCATATACACATTGGCAACTGCAAACATAGCTAATTTACTACTATTATGGGTGATTTTTATTTCAAAACTGCTATTTGGAATATTAATTTGAATAATTTATTTCTAGTCCTGAGAGGGCAAGAAATAGTTAACAGAACTGAGTGACGAAGCTTTGGACCTTTTAATTGGTGAGGTTAACCAGTAAATATGTCAGCAATGAATGTGACATTCAGCACTGAGTATTTTAAGAGATGGCACCTTCTCAAAGTAACTTTAGATTTATTTAGTATGACTTAATTCTTTATTTCAACACAGTAGTTTGGATTTTGCATTTCACAACAAGACACACCTCATGTTCTAGTTCACTAATATTCAAAGAAAATATTACTTTCTCTAAAAGCATCATAGATAATAAAAAAAAATATTGTTTCAGATAATTTTAGGCTTGATATACAATTGCACTACAAAGTTATGAAGAGAAAAGGCTTACTACAATGACCATACGCATTTAACTTGCATTTTTAGTTCTCAACACACACACATCAAAGCTGTGAGGTTTTGTGCTATCTTTGCTTTCCTTCTCTAACTTACCTCAATGACACTTCACGTAAAACCTCCCACTGAAAGTGACTAAATCTAAAGTGAAAGAGGAGATACTCCTAGTGAAGGGCCCTAGCAGAGGGACCTAAGCTTGGTGAAGATCTCCAGCATGCCGCTTTGTGTGAATACATTTCGTTGGGCCTGCCGGACCTGCAAGGACAATAGCAGTATTAGTATTAATAATAGAAATATTTGATAACATTTTGCACACTTAATGGCTTCTGAACACATGATTGAGGGTAAACCTCTACAGCAGGGCAAGGAATGTGTCTAGTCCTGTAGTGAGGCAGGAGATTGCTTGCCATCTCTTGCTTTTAGCTGTAGCCACTAGATAGCTTCAGCAAAAAGAAGGAAGATTGTGTAAGTTCTTCCTGCTGGTACACAGCCTCTTCCTTGTCAAGACTTTCAAGGTGCCCCCTCGTGGCACCCTTGGTAACTGGGACCTTGCAGTCCCAGGCTAAATCTCTGGAGGATCTCAAAGCAGGTTGGAGCCCCAGAGGTGTTTTGTGTATGGCCCATTGACATGTGGACATGCCCTGCCCTTCACCAATCCATCCCAGGTGGGTGGGGCTCGTACCCATGGTGGGCAATCCACCTAGCAGAGGGACAACTCCAACAACATTCTTTTTTTTTTCCGCCTCCTTTCCTGAAAAAAGAAGCCACAAGCACTTGGTAAACCCTCAGCTTGACCCTTTTTGGCACCACCTTTCTTGCATCTTCTGTGGAAAGTAAAAAGCACCCGGAGGTTAAGAGATTTGCATGACCGTAGATCAGAACCTGGAGCTGCCATTGCAGTTAGGTATACGGGACAAAGATGATTATTATTTGGCGCCCTGGAATTTCATTCTATATACAGTAATCCCTCGCCATATCGCGGTCTCGCTGTCTCGCGGATTTTTAAATAGTAAATATTTAATTTCGTATCGCGGATTTCTCGCTATATCGCGGGATTTTGCGGTATAGAGGTATTTTAATATCATTATTTTACTTTTTTTGCAGTAAAAGAAGCATTTTCTAGCCTAAAAAAATGTAAACAATATAAAAAAATTAAGAAAGTATTAATAAGAACATATTAAAAGAATTTTAAATTGAAATAAAATACGTAGCGCACAGCAGATGAGTAGACAAAGACTCGCACGTATGGAAAACGCAGCTACGGCCGCTTACGCTTGACCTAGTTTGCCCACGTGTGATCATACACGGCACACTATTGGCTGATGGATGGGAGGCGACCATCCATGCATCCAGAGCACTGTGTTCTGTATCCTGGGCGCTGATTGGCTCAGCGACTATGGCATTTGTTGGTTCGTTAGTGGTTAGCTCGAAGACAAATGGAGAGTGTGTTACAGCTTGCTACCGTTAAATGCTCGAGAAGTTGGCAGTGAGGACCCAGACAGGATGAGGCAATGGCTACACTTGAACAAGACTAAAGTCCTAAACTTGCTCAAAATGATTACTCCAAGCTTATCTAGTTTCGTGGAGCTCTGCGGTACTGGAATAAACACGTGGAGAGCTACTGAACCGATCAGCTGATACGCTCTTCTTCTTCTTGTGACCACAACTTGCCGACCACACGAGTAACCGACATGTTGGTGACTGAGTTTCTGACAAGAATTTCGATGAGTTTCTTGTGAAATGTAGCTGACTTTGAATCTCTCGAGAAACTAGTGGTTGGGTGACCTTGTTCACACGGGCTAAGGCGAGATTCACAGAGATATGCGTGCTTATATAAATAATATTTAAGTTGGGGGGGCTCCCGTGGTCCCGTGGTAGAGTCTCTGCCTTGCGCTTCGGCGGGGTGTTGGAGCGTGGGTTCGAGACCTATCAGTTACCATGGGGGTGGAAAGGTGGGCTCTTTCCGACACCCTCAGCCGCTGTTGTTGGGCCTCCTCCTTGAAAGAATTGGGCATCTCTCTACCAGCCGTCTGGGGGGTTGCGCGGCGTGCGCCGCCCTCCTCCACTGGGGTATATCCCCAACGAAATACCCCCCCCCCAAAAAGAAAATAATAATGTATAGAACTACACAGTCTCAGAATGTCTCAGCACAGCGCTAGCAATATAGAATGACGTGCGAAACTGGATGATTTCACGAATTTATAACCTAGGTACCCTTTCTTGTTGAACAAGTGTTAATAGCACAAAAACTGTGCTAGATCAGCGTCGCATGACCCTCCAACACACACCCAACAATTTATATTATGCAACTAGGGGTATAAAATAGAAAATGCTGAAAAGTAAAGATGGCGCCACGATAAACACTTGCCTGCGCCACAACGGGCTGGGGCCGACCATCAGGCCCTACTATGAAGGCCTACCGGCGCCACAGACCAAGACGTAAAAAAAAAGAAAAAGAAAATTAATATAATGCCATGTTGTAGGGTTCAGTAGGGCAAACAAATGTTATTATACAATGTCATGTCTACAATGCATGGGTAAGCCAGGAAAACAACTTGAAGAGAACAACAAGAAGATGGACAATCTGTTGATCGGCGTCTGCGACGCCGATAAAAAGAAAATTAAGACATTACATGATTTTCTTAATTTGTATCAACTTGCCTTCTCGCTGTGAGGGTTTTCCGCCATCACGTCCATCTCCTCTTGTTTCTCCTCCAGGGGTTGTCTGTCACCCACCACCCCGTGCTTCCCAATCAGCCAGTAGGTTTGCATGAATCCCTTGCCCTGTGATTGAGGCAAAAAAGATATTCATTTCATAATCACGTACGTTTTTATGAGTTACTAGGTTTGGATATCTCCCTTGCTTTTGGACGTTAATGGATGAAGTGAAATTGTTGTTCTAATAATACAAATGAAAGTCACTTTTTTGTGTTGGAAAAGCAAAACAAAAACTAGGTGCATTTTGTAGCGATATTTTGTATTTACTTTATGAAAATAGCCTTCAAATGAATCTTACATGCGTAATCATAAGGAGGAAGTTTGTTTGATAATGCATACCATAGGAAATACACACACACACACACACACACACACACACACACTGCTTCACCTTTATTTCCATCTCGCCACGCAGGTTGACGATGAAGCCGCCAACTCGGTCCAGCGCGTTCTTCGTGTCCGATGAGATGTGGATCTTGAAAGCTGCAGCCCAGGAGGTAGGTGAGAGAGTTAACAGTTGATTAGTACTTTTTCCTATTTAAATATGGTCGTGTGCAAGTGTGTAATTATGTAATCCGTTAGCCTGTATTTACGTGCATGGCCGCATGACGCCTTGGCCCATAGTAGTACTTAGGGATAAGGGCCCTGGTAGTACTCACGTAAGCCTGTGGACTCCATTCTTGAGGCGGTATTGACGGAGTCCCCGAAAAGACAGTAGCGAGGCATCTTGGTCCCCACGACGCCGGCCACCACGGGACCCGAGTGGACGCCCATGCGGATCTGCAGACGCTCGCCGGGCATGTGCGGAATAAGAAACTTCTCGGTGCCGTGCAGGAGGTCGAGGGCCATGGAGGCGATCTCAGCGGCGTGGTCTTTTCCTGCGTAATGAGTAGAGGTATATACCCGTTAATTATTTTCTTTGTCTTACCACTTAGTTTAGATTCTTTGGTTATGAGTCTAAATTGTCTGTAAAAAACTTTGATTTATCGGTGCGTGATTATGACTCAGCCTCGCAAAGCCCATTTTAGTGTAAAAGTAAAAAAAAAAAAATCATGGTCATATTTTTCGTTAATAAAAATTGTTTATTAGCAGCTGCGTAATGATGTTACACTGAGAGGAGGAAAAGCATGAGCACTACGTTTTTGTTGATTGCAATTAGGAAGAGAAGGGAAGGGTAACAAGGAGAAAAACATGAACTGTGCGAAAAAAAAAAAATAATGCGACAAGGAGGGACATGCACATTGCACAGTGTGTAAATGCATGACAAGCTAGTACTGAATCATTGATATCAACATTCTTGTACTGTGTGTGTAAAACCTGAGATTCATAAACTGTTAATTCATGCGCACATAGTGTTAGAGGAGGATGAGGTGGGAGGAGGGGCATATTGATGGATATGCTGTGACGAGGGAATCAAAAGAGGCCCCAGTATACCTATCCTTTGGGGGACGCCGCTGGCCACCATGTACACCTCTCCGATGGTCTCGATCTTGTACACGTCGTAGAGTTCAATGCGGGAGTCAAACATCTTGTAGAGGGCGTTCAAGAGAGAAATCACCTGCAGGAGGAGAAAGAATAAATAGAGCGGGCGAAGCAGTGAGTGAGGGACTGATGAGTCTTAAATAGTAAGAATGTGTTGGTTAGGAATGAGAGAGGCACATTGTAAATAGTGTTAAAAAAAAACGGAATAAGGGGTTGTAGTTTCATAGAAATAGTGAAGTATTATAGAAAAGGAAGGAGTAACAAACAAAATTATATATACGTAGCCACTGGGCCGCGGTAACAACTTGCTCGCGTATAATTTGGTTTCTCATCGAATATTGTTCAGCTGGGGGGGGCTTGCGTTATTTGGGTCGTGTTCGCCATATTAGATTTTTTGTGTGATATTTCTGTACTGCCATTTACTAATCGTCCTATTTGATATACGGGACTGAAAGAGAAAGAGAATGGGAAAGTGAGCCTTTGAGAATATACCTGCATGGGTGTGCTCTCGGAAGACAGTTCGGTGAAGCCCACGATGTCGGAGAAGTAGATCGTGACGGACTCGTATGTTTCGGCTGACACGTCTCTGTGCTGCTTGAGTTGCTGGGCGACGGAGGGCGGCAGCATCTGATAGAGCAGCGTGTCGGACCTTTTCTGCTCGTAGGCCAGTTCGTGTGTTTTATGGATTAGCGTGTCTGAGAAGGCCTGCAGGAAAAGGCAAAGAGATGGTTGTCTACGTGTTACCTGTGGCATATTTGTTGCAGTATTCCCACTATAGTCAAACCATTTCAAATAGTCCGTTTGGGCGTTCGATTCTGCGGGTCCTTTCCTCCCCTCTGCTCTACCACACAGTCCCAACACCTATTTTTCTCTCTCATATGACCTTTTTTATATTCTCTTACTTTTACTATCCATATGCGCATCATGTATCCAGATCCAGACATCTCTTTCCTCACTCCCACTTCTTTTTGTTCCTACATGTCCTATTTTCCTTCATTTGTCCTTACCTGCCAGCGCTGCCATCATTTATCCTGCTATTTTTATTCTAACTCTACCTGATTGCTCCAATTTCACATTCCTTTAATATCTTTTTATCTTTTATTTTTTTTACTTTCTCCGTTGCCTTCACGCGTACTTTTTCGTCTGCTTTCCCCTCCTTTACCCTTTTCCTTCGCTGCTCCCTCCTCCTTCTCCTTATTTTTGGTCACCTTTCCTCTTCCCTATTCTGTATATTCTCACGTATACCCCCTCTTCCTCCTTCTTTACCTGTACCACCAGTTTTTTCCTCTTCCCAGATGCTATTCATATACATGGGCCTTGCTCGCCCTCACATGGAGTATGCATATCATGTGTGAGGGGGTTCCACACACTGCCCTTTAGAAAGAGTAGAGTCAAAGGCTCTTTGTCTCGTCAACTCCCTCTTACTGACAGTCTTCTACCGCAATGATGTCACTATCTTCTATCGATATTTTCAGGCTGACTGCTCTTCTGAACTTGCTAACTGCATGCCTCCACCCTTCCGCGGCCCCGCTGCACAAGTCTTTCTACTCTCGCTCATTTCTATACCATCCAAATCCCATATGCAAGTTTTAACCAGTATCTTCATTCCTTCATTCCTTTGCCTGGTAAACTCTGGAACAGTCTTCCTTCACCTGTGTTTCTTCCTGCCTACGACTTGAACTCTTTTTCAAGATACACTGAACACTGTTTGTGGGAGCAGCGACATTGCGGATTTTTTCGTTTCCTTTTCTTTTTCGTTCTTGAGCTGCCTTTTTTCTCTAAAAAAAAAAAGAATAAAGAAAAGAAACTGCCCCCTCACCTGCAGCGTGCGTGTCATCATCCGCACGAGCAGGATGATGACGGGTGAAATGAGGAGCACGACGCAGAGCAGCGCTATGCCGATCACCACGTGGCTGTTCGACGCATTCATCTCCGAGACCAGTGTGCGTTCGATCACGTGTCTGGTGGAGAATGAGAAAGATGATAAAAGGAGGATTGAGAAAAGATGGTTGCCGAACTAAAAAATAAGGTGGCTGCTGAACTGAAACATATGGGATGGTCGCTGAAATGAGAAAAATAATGGTGATTAATGCATTGGAAATATAGTAACATTGCTGAACTGAAAAGATTGCCTTGTCGATCGGCTCTTCAACAGACTAACCTTATCTCGTACTGGATCTTCTGCAGGGCGTCCAGGTAGCCCAGCATGGCGTAAAAGTATTCGGTGGCCTTGTCGAAGTCCGGTTCGATCTTTGTGCGCCCCAAGACCTCCAGACGACGCCGCGTGATGTTGGAGTACCAAGGGTAGCTCTTCTGTAGGTTCTTGTACCTGCGAGAGAAGGAGAAAGAGGAGGACGAGGAGGAGGAGGAGGAGGAGGAAGAAGAAGAAGAGTAGAAAAAAAGATAAAAAGAGGGTGACGAAAAACAAGAAAAAGTGAAAATATCGCTTAAACAATTTGTATTTGTCAATTAAGGAAGTCCATCAATAGGCGTTATTCTATTCGTCATTCTCGCGAACTGCAGTCTCTATATTCATCATTTCCATCACTTCTTCACCTCACTTCCATCACTTTCATCACTTCCAGTAAGAACTTTCCATACATTCAACTATCCCACCAACCATTTTCTCTTTTTCGCAATCCCAGAAATGGTTCTCCTTAGTAGCTCCAGTAAAACCTTATTATAACCAACCAACAGCATTCTTTCCCTCCAATCACTTTCCTATCATCCACCGTCCTGCCAACAGCCCTCTCGCTTGCCATTTATATTAATTATTGTTACTATCATCATTACTGAGATCGAGGGTAAATCAAACATGCCCCGCTCACACTCTCCTTTCCTACCTGTCGGTGATCCAGAATTCGAAGTTTTGGCTCGTGTTGAGGAAGTCGTAGCCGAGGGCGTCGTTGGTGACAAAGGCGATGTAGCTCTTCTGGTTGAGAGCTCCGCGGCCAAAGTACTGAAGCCCGAACACCATGGAGATGCCCAGGTGCTCGATGGCCCGGATGATGTTCTTGTAGGCGAGCAGCGGCCGCCACACTCCCGCCGCGTCCTTCTCGTTGATCTCGCTCGTCAGCTGTTGGCCAGTGGAGTCAAATTTTTGTTCATCGTAGGGGAGGCAACGTGTTTGATCAGTCTTTTTCGTGTTGTAACATTCCTTGCATTGGTATTTTTGAGGTGTAGTTAATATAGTGCGATTGATGTTATTGTAGTGGTGTAAATGTTATTATTATTCTTATTATTCTTATTCTTATTCTTATTCTTATTCTTATTATTATTATTATTATTATTATTATTATTATTGTCGTCGTCGTCGTCATCGTGTGTTGTCGTCGTGGTCTTCGTCGTTATTGTTGCTCTTATTATTACTGACATGCTGCATTAATTTAATTTCGTTAAATATGTTTTCTAGGGCATTAACGAATCTATTTTTTTTTTTTTTTTTGTACTTGGAATCAATTTGAGGCACGAAACATGAAAGTGATAATAGAAAAGATATTACTTAGCACAATAGCGATAGTTCAAAATCCCTCACTCTATGAGTCAGTCATAAACCTGATCGAGAAAGATGTAGTTGGCTTTGTTGTAGAAAGCGATGCCGGCCTCCACCGACGGGGTGTCAAACTTGGTGATCTTGTCACGGAAGTCATCCAGGCGGATGCGGAACAGAATCTTGTTGTTGAAGAGTTCATGCTCCTGACGAAACACCGGCCAAATGAGTTCATCCAGGAGCATGTTTGTGTACTTGAAGTGTTCCGTGAGGTTCCCGCGGATGACCGAGTCGTTCGTGAAGAGGTAAAAGGCGATCTCGGCCCTCTCGGATTGCAGGGCCTCCGTCACGTTTCCCAGACCCGTGCTGATCTGGACCTGTGTGAGGAACGCGACACGGCTTGAATGGCACCCAGATCCCACATATCTTGCCACCGTACATACCTCCTTCCCTACGTTCAGGTAATACTGACACCGAATATGCCCTTCCATTCTTTCTTTTCAGTGAACATAGCAAGGGCAAGCTCACCACTGAGGGCTGAGCATGAAGCTTGTTCCTTGGGGCAGCCTGTTCTGACTATCTTTAGCTATCAATCAGCAAATTAGTTAAGGTAGTCACGTTTTCATTGTTCCCCAGGCCTATCCCGTCGTCATCCGCCGTACTATACCCTACTCCTTTGTGCCCTCACCTGGTCGATGGTCTCCTGCATGTCGTACTGGTACTCGAGCACGGTCACCATGTTGATGGAGTTCTGGATGATGAGCGCCAGGATGGGGATGAATGGCAGAAGCAAGATCTGCAACAGGTGGATCTGCTTTCCGCGCCCTGTTGTGGGGTCCAGCCCGCAACAGCCCGTCTTCACCTGCAGCGACGAGAACAGAGGGGAAAATCGCGATATACGTGGTGCAAGTTGCCGAGGAAATTGTGCTAAATGGATACTCAGTTACTTCCCTGTTACTCTTCCGTATTGAGTGAACCATGAATGAAGCTGACATACCAATCACTCTCTAAATGGTCACGTAAGTTTGGTCTTTTCCCGACTTATATCAGGTGCTCAACCAACCTCCACTCGACTGTTTTCATCGTCGCCCTCAAAGCTGATGAGCGAGGAGCGCCGGAGGGTGGGCGGCGGGCGGATGGGTGACGTTGGTCCCCGCCGCACGCCGCCACTATCCTGTCCATGAGACGACCGTGGGCCAACCTTGTTCTTGCGGACCTCACCCATCTGTCCGCCCGCCCGCCGTGCTCTACCGCTGCTGTCCTCGCCGCTGGTCCGTCCTTGTGTGCCTCTCTCTGCCCCTCACTTTTCGCTGAGTTCCGCAGTGCACCGCTAACCACCACAGTCACCATTCTCTCGCCACCGCCATCCCTCAGACGTCCTGTGGTCTGTGGCGCTCCTCCCCGTCCGTGTGTGGGTGTGAGCCGCGTCCCGCTCCGGCGTGTCACACAAGTTAATGAGAGCGAAGCGCGTGAAGCGGAGTGAATCCTTTGAGATGAGCGTCGTCGTGCCCCGTTGCGTAGAGGACTAGGCCGGCTAGGCCGCTTCCCGCACCTCTTCAGCGCAGACTCCCTCCCCTCCCGGTATCCCTCTCTCTCTTCCTCCTTGCTACCGACCAGATGTAAAGGAATTTCAGAAGCTTACCCAAGAGCGTCGATCTATAGCGGAAAAATCGAGGAAGCCATATTAGAATGCCGCCGTGAGTGGTCGCCGGGGAAGCGAGGGGCCAGGCGTGCGGCTCCCCTGACCTCGCTACGCCCCCGATAGTTCGCGGGACCAATATGACCCTACGCATTCCTCTTACCCTCCTGAGCCCCCTTTCTCTCTCTCTCTCTCTCTCTCTCTCTCTCTCTCTCTCTCTCTCTCTCACACACACACACACACACACACACACACACACACAAATAGGTGGAAAGAAGCACGGATTGAAGGTTATTTAGTTACCGAATATTACTCTCCACACACCACTGAGAGACTTTCATGACCTCAAAGAAAAAAATGTCTAGATCAGATCTCGCATAACACTCAGACAGAAGAGAAAGGATGGAGTTCGCTGATTCAACAAGAGTCATCGGTTGAAGTAATGGCTGTGATTGAAAGCCATGAAGTAGTAAAGGTTAATAAGTATTGGTTGTTTCTGAAGTGGCTGCATGAATTCGAGCTAAAAAGGGCATCTGCTCAATCTCTCTCCTGTCGTAATATCCTAAAACTTGTGAGGAAGCCGCCATCTACGCTACTATCTCGCTCAACTCTCTTCCCTTGTTCTTATAATAAAGGTCTTAAAAGTAATACAGATACTTGATCTTCTGCACTTAATATTATCCAAGTACGAGTAATCCAAAGGAAAGACAGACAGGCAAAAGACAATAAATAACGGTAATTGGTATGCGTGTGTGTGTGTGTGTGTGTGTGAAATAATTGCTATATTTAGTTAACTCAGTCTTCTTGTCCTCAACTATACCTACACGTAAGGTTCGAATCTGTCAGAACAGCATCCACTCCTCCCCCACTCGCCGCCTTTACCTCTTACCTTACTTATTAAACCTTGAAATAATGCGTCTAACTCATGAAGGTAATTTCAGAGAGTAACCCATCACCAATTCTACGTTTTTCTCCGTTCATCTTGCAGTGTGGCTCAGCGCTAACTTTGTTCTTGTTTCTCTTATCATGTTGCTCTTGATTGAATTCACGTCCTTCCAATCCCTCTGTCCGTAATTATCAACGATTATGCTATACTTCATCGGCTCGTGTAAATAGTTTTCAGATATGATCAGCTTGAAAACAAAATATATATATACGCCATCATGTCAACAGTACAGCTCTTTCATTCTTTCCTTTCCTTTTCCTTCTTTTCCTTTTTTTATGTTCTTCCTCGACCTCATTTTTTTCTTCTACCTCATTGTTTTGTTTATTGTTCTTGTTATGCTTTTAGCTGACTAAGAAATTCATCGTTTATTCTTGGTTGTGGAGACGGTAAGAAAAATCTATCACTCCGTAGCTGTAAAAAAAAAAAAAAAAAAAAAAAAAAACTCCACCACGCAGCCGGTACACACCAAATATATACTGGAAAAAACGACGTGCAGTTGATCTTATTGAGTCGATATTTTCGCTATAAAACACACTTAGCCTTATGGAAGAGGGAAGGAGCGTAGAGATATTTCAAAACTCGCGGAAAGAGTTATGACTTATTTCTCACGTGTAACTTTTGTGTGTGTGTGTGTGTGTGTGTGTGTGTGTTCTGTGTGTGTGTGGCGTCAGGTGCTTCTTCCCAACAAGGCCGCCCGTGTCCAAGGGGGCCGCATAAGCACCGCCGCTACGTCATCCCTCGCCCGCGTTCCGCTCTTCGCCTGTTCTTCCGGTCGATGATAATAACAGTGTGCGATTATTTCGGTCTTGGCGATACCCGTTATTATACATCTGCCTCATTTCATTTTGGGGATTTTGTTTGTTCATTAGTACTATTTTTATAAGCGTATACGTAGTGCCATTTTAAAGGTGAACACCAACCGCATCATTTTCAACCGCCCAGTGACCAACGGATTATCTTTTTACTGCTGCTGTTGTTGGTTATTATTATTATTATTATTATTATTATTATTATTATTGTCATCATCATTCGTCGTCATCGTCGTCGCACTAGTAGTAGTAGTAGTAGTAGTAATAATAGTAGTAGTAGTAGTAGTAGTAGTAGTAGTAGTAGTAGTAGTAGTAGTAATAGTAGTAATAGTAGTTTTAGTAGTTGTAGTAGTAGTAGTAGTAGTAGTAGTAGTAGCAGTAGTAGTAGTAGTAGTAGTAGCGGTATATAGCTTTCAGGAGTGGCACAGTAGCATTGGTCAATAACCCATCTCACTCTGGCCAGCAGTTCATTTATACTTGCAAACCATTTCAAGCTGATGGTCTTTTCTTCACCCTCTTGCCCTTCCCACCCTCTTTCCATCTCTGCAGAAGGACAACTAATACAACAAATATGAGTCACGTGCGTCATTTATTGGACAGGCAATACATATTCCTCTATTTTCACGTGTCACTGTATCTACACGACCGAATGTGTTGCGCCGACTAGCGTGAGTAACCTAATACACAGTGGGTCTGTCAGCTGTGCCCGTCCGTCTGCTTATCTCTACATCATCAGGGCGGTGCTAGAGCTCCTACTACCTGTTGGCAGAATACTTGAGGAGGAGGAGGAAAATGAAGGGTAGAAGGAACAGTAGAAGGGGGGATCGTAACAAAGCATCGGAAACTAGCCGTGTCATGAGAGGAAGAAGTTGGAAATCAATACATGTTTAAGGTATAACTATTTATAAGTACTGCATATTCCCAGTCAGAATGACAGCGTCCCACCAAGGCGAGGACGCGGCTTCCACAGGGGCGGAGGCTCTGAGGGGGTAACTCTCCACTAGATTGTTCTCGGCACCTCCTGAGGGGCGGGACAGCAGCTGCCGAGGCCGTAGTGGTGCGATTTGACGTGTTATGTGTTGAGGTGGGCTGGGTCGTCGAGGACGTCTCTCCTTCCAACCATTCGTAACATTTTTCAAGCTGTTTGTATTGGAAGGCAAAATGAATATTGGATGATGTGGCTGATGGAGTCTTTGAAGATCTCAGTAACATTGATATGATGGTGTGAAATAAAAATCTGCCTGTTTGAAATGGGAGCCTTAAGTTAAAGGATAAAATTTTGAAAGGGATTTGTAAACACTTCAGGGAATTTTTAGCATGAAAAATAGTTAAAAATGAAATCTTTACGATTTTTCTGTTATTCTCAGGCAGTTTGGAGCGGAGAGCAAAGTAGAAAATAATGCACTGGGGAAGCTCTTTCGAAAATCCACCATAAAGAGAACGATTGGCTGTTTGCAAGGAAAGCCGGACCTGAGAATCAAGGGTTGTGGAGGCTACTGGCGCGGCGCGGCGTCCGTGGTGTTTTGTGTTAGCTTTGATGTGAAGTGTCGGGAGAACAAACGTCTTCTTTCGAACGCAGCCTGATGAGTTTCTTGCGATGGGATGACGATGTGATGGAGGCTCAGAGAGGTTCAGCTTAAGCCTAAGTTATGTACATTTACACCCACGCAGGAAGGGCGACGGCAGTGGCACAACAAAAACAAAAACAAATGCGCCCAACCCCAACTGAAGAGAGAAAAGTGAAAACTCTATGCGAATTCTAGTTTAAAAGTGATCAAAAATTCTTTGAGAAGGTGAGAGTTAAAGAGGAACGTCCTTTAGTGCATTCATGTGTGGATATTACATAATTCACACATCAGCTCAGGGAAGAGACCGGGTCCTGCAGCAATAGCAACAGGAGACCATGGTAGCAACCGTCTTGGCGCTCGTCCCTCGGCAAAGGAGAGGAAAAAAGTGCCCGGACTTCATGCTGGAGAGCTTATGTGTTGCTTTGAATAATTACTCTAAACTTACGGAGAAGCATATGCATAAGGAATAATGGGAATAATATAACTCAAACAGAAAGATTAGTTTATGATGAGACTGAATCAAAGTATTTCGAGAGATTCGTTGTTCAGTCTCAGGACGAGATGAAGCTGTGAAGCATTAAGGGTAATCTGCTCGAAGATAATGCGCTGTTAAACTTTTTTTGAGAGAGAAAAAGAAGAGGAAGAAGAAGAAGGAGAAGAAGGAAAGAAGGAAAAAAATTCTAGAAAATTATATCCCTATATAAAAAAAATAGTCCTTCTATCTTGTTTCGAAACCCTCCTGCAAACTCACTCGAATCATGTTTCGACCACCATCCTCTCTTCCTCTTGATACGAGCGTTAGTGCAGGAGAGCGAAGGGGTCAAGAAGGCCTCTTCCGTACCCTGAGGCCCCTGTGAGACGCCAGCACCAAGGGCCCGCGAGAAGCCAGCCTCTGCGCGGTCTTTTTGCTGCTAGAATGTCTGACGGAGGCACGGGCGAAGAAAAATGGTTAAGAAGGTGACGGTGGAAATGCCTCCAACTGAAGCATCGCCAAAGTGTGTCTGGAAGGCTTAAAGACACACCCTATTGCTGGCTCTGTGTAGTAAGTATTACCTCTTCCTGTAGGTGTGTATGTGGGGCTGTTCGTAAGCATTGTCATCTGATATGAAGATGGCTAGTTATCTGTGTAAGCATAGTGTGGTGCTCCTATATCAACATACTAGGGTGAAAATGGATATAGGTGCAGCTTGTTACCTTTCATCTCACTTTTACATGTGCCATAAAAAGTGAGAAAAAATGCGTGATGCTTTTGTAATGTGTCTTCGTATGCTTTTTTCAGTTGCCCTCGATATGCGGCTATTTTTTCCTTAATATGCACCTTATAAAATATCCTATATATTTTTTCCTACATAAAAAAGGAGAGACAGAGAAAAAAATAGCGAAATCGTGTGATAAACGTTTCTGTACTCAGCGAAATTAGAATGTTGGTGTTAGAATGTTGGTGTTCACGTCTCATCCCAGAAGATCTTTGCAGAAGCCGATGGCCTTGGCGAAGGACGACTGGTGCTTGCCGTGTTCATCCATCGGGCGCCGGCCATACTCCGAGTGGGGATTGTCGGCCATGAACTCGTCATCGTCCTTCCCCGAGTAAGGGCGGCGATCAGGCAGGACCCCGTGCTTCCCCGTAAGCCAGTAGGTGTCCATCACGCCCCGCCCCTGAAGATAGACGAACACACAAACACGTCTTCAGTGACCACACACACACACACACACACACACACACACATACACATACACACACACACACACACACACACACACACACACACACACATACACATACACACCTTAACGTCCAGCTCTCCTCTCAGCTTGACGATGAAGCCACCAACGCGGTCAAGGCAGTCCTTCGTGTCTTGCGATATGTGGATCTTGAATGCTGCGGGAGACAGACATTAGAGAGTACACGCTGACTATTAGGTAGATAGATAGACTGAGGGAAGCCAAACTGAACAGAAAACTAAATAAAACTCCTTAGTATACTATTTAGCTACTGGAGATTGCGGTAAATGAAGTTCGGAAAGGCTGGATATGAGAAGGAAACCAAAAGAGAAGAAAAAAAAATGACATAAGATCGTTTGTTATGTTAGACAATCTCTAAACCGAAGGATAAGCGAGTACAAGACACCGACAGAACTCACGTAGGCCCGACGACTCTATCTTGGCGGCGAGAATGACGGAGTCGCCGAAGAGGCAGTAGCGCGGCGTCTTGGTGCAGATGACGCCGGCCACCGCGGACCCCGTGTGGATGCCGATGCGGATCTGCAGGCGCTCGCCGGGCATGTGCGGGATGACGAAGTTCTCGGTGCCGTGCAAGAGGTCGATGGCCATTGCTGCGATCTCGGCGGCGTGATCCTTGCCTGGTGGGGGGACCAAAGGGGATGTGATGGTGGCATTGTAGTGTGTAGTAGTAGATGTAGTAGTAGTAGTAGTAGTAGTAGTAGTAGTAGCAGACTAACCCCACTTGAACCCTTTTTTACCGCTTGCTTCACCAACTTGTTTCCGTGCTTCTTTTTCCTTCTCAAACTATGTGTCTCCTTCCATCGCTCCCTTCGTCTACCTCTTCCTTTTACCATCCATTTATTCATCACCCGCCCATTCCCTCTGTTTCTTCTCCATTCCATTCACCCATATATTCGTCCCTTCCTTTTCCCTCCATCAATCTAACCAACCATATGTCAGTCTCTTCCCACCCCTTCCAGCAATCTATCACCCATTCGTTCACCCTTGCCTCTCCCCTCGCTATCAACCATCAAATCGTCCATCTCTTCTTTCTTACTCCATCAATATTTCCACCAATTCATCCATCCATACGTCCAGCCTTTTGCTTCCCGTCATCCATGCATTCTTCCTTCTTCCCCTTCCCCCCCCCCCTACCCCGGCGTACCTTTCTTCCTCATGTGCAGCCCCGAGGCCACCATGTAGGCGTCCCCAATGGTCTCGATCTTGTACACGTCGTAGCAGTCGATGCGGGAGTCGAACATCTTGTAGAGGACGTTCATGAGAGAGATGACCTGTGGAAGAGGAGGAGGAGGGGGAGGAAGAAGGAGGAAGAAGAAGAAATAGAAGAAAAGATCGAAAAAAATAGAAACATAATGAAGGATGATTTGGTTAGTGTTACAGTTTATGAAAAAAAGACATTTGCTTCTTTTCTTTATAAGTATACATTGTTTTCTTCTATGTCACGGCGCTTAACGATGACTGTCAGGCTGATGAAAATAAAAATACAGTCATAGGTACAGTCATGGTTAGACAATTTGCACATCATTAAAAACCAGTCAGTCAACACACTTTTCATTCATTCAAATACAAGACGAAAAGGTCAACGTCACTCCATCCCATCCATTCACTCCTCCACCTCCTTTTCCACTCGAGAACACCAGCCATACAAACCTCACCTTCACATCCACCACTTATCACAACTCCTCATGCACTCGTCGTCACCTCACCTGTAAGCTCTTCACCTTTACACCCATCACCTGCCGTCCCGTTTTCGTTTTACCTGCCGTCGCCACACCTGTACCCCCTCACCTGCATAGGCGTGCTGTGATAGGCCATCTCGGAGAAGCCCACGATGTCGCTGAAGTAGATGGTGATGGAGGAGTAGGTCTCGGCCGCCACCGCCTTGTGAATCCTGAGCTGCTGCGCCACGCTGCTCGGCAACATCTGGTACAGCAACTTGTCCGACCGCTTCTTCTCAAACCGCAGTTCATGGGTCTTGTGCAGCAGCGTCTCTGAGAAAGCCTGTTGAGAGATGAAGGAGAGAAACGGTGAATGTGTGGCGCGACTTAAGTTCATTTGAGTGTTTAACTAGATATATTTTTATTGATGGGTCATGAGCAGCATATTAACTAGATATATTTTAATTGATGGGTCATGAGCAGTATGTAGCGTCTCTGAGATAGCATGTAGGAATACGAACATGACAGGTGTTGAATAATATATATAATTATGCTCTGAGAATCGAGTTAGGGAGTTGGTTTGGCGAGACATAAGGTTGGAATTAGGAGAATGATGAGACAGACAGTTAATTTAAAGAGCTAATCATTTTCTTAGCAGGACATTTTTTTTATTGGTGGATCAAGGCCAGACGGCGGCACTAATATTAATCAGGTTTATTAACTTTTTTTGTGGCCATTTGAAAATTACATTGTTGAAAATACGTATTAAGTTTGACTATTAATTTGTTTACTACTACTACTACTACTACTACTACTAATAATAATAATAATGATAATAATAATAATAATAATAATAATGCTACTACTACTACTACTAATAATAATACTATCATGTTTTTCTTCTTATGACAGACAATTGCTAGTTATTTAACCGTACACCACCCTCTCCTCCTCTCCCTCTTCCTCCTCCTCCTCCTCCTCCTCCTCCGCCACCTGTCCTCACCTGCAGCGTCCTGGTAATCATGCGGACGAGGATGATGATGACCGGGGAGATGATGAGCACCACAGCGAGCAACGCGATGCCGATGACCACGTGACTGTTGGACGCCTGCACCTCCTTCACGATGGTGTACTGAATGGTCTTCCTGCCGCAGACACACACACACACACACACACACACACACACACACACACACACACACACACACACACAGATGCCAAGGTTAGTGTTATTTTTTTTTTTCCTCTTCCTCACAATTATCTACTCTGTCTTAGTCTATTTATTTCCTTATCATTGTTTCTTATCTTAGAATTTTCTTTCTCTTATTGTTGATTCCTCTCTTACTCTTCTTTTTTTCTGCTCCTCCTCCGCCTTCTTATCGATACATCCTCTTCTTCAGCCTTCCCCTTATCTATGTCCTCCTCCTCCTCCTCCTCCTCCTCCTCCTCCTCCTCCTCCTCCTTCTCATTTTGTGTAACTAGTTTTAATTAGTTTTTGCTTTATTGATATTTTTTTATTACTTTCATGAGTTTATATTTTGGGTCACTGAAATTAATATACGCATGAGCAGCTGTGTGTGTGTGTGTGTGTGTGTGTGTGTGTGTGTGTGTGTGTGTGTGTGTGTGTGTTTATTAAGTCTTACCTGATTTCGTACTGAACCTTCTGCAGGGCGTCCAGGTAACCCAACATGGCATAGAAGTACTCGGTGGCCTTCTCGAAGTCCGGCTGAATCTTCTCCCTTCCGAGGATCTCCAGTCGGCGGCGCGTGATGTTGGAGTACCACGGGTAGTCCTTCTGCAGCGCCTTGTACCGCGTTCCTATCCAGAAGGCAAAGTTTTGAGAGGCGTTCAGGAAGTCTTGGCCGAGGGCGTCGTTGGTGACAAAGGCGATGTAGGAGCTCTGGTCGAGGTCTCCGCGGCCGAAGTACTGCTCACCGAACACCATGGAGATGCCCAGGTGCTCGATGGCGCGTATCATATTCTTGTAGGCGAGCAGCGGCCGCCACACCCCCGAGGCGTCCTTCTCTTTGATCTCTCGTGTCAGCTGAGGGGCGCGTGCAAGGGAATGGTCGAGACACAGGTAAGTTCAGTATAGATGTTCTTTTGTTTTGCCAGTAGCGAGAAAAATGGACTTGCATAGGACAGCATTCTATCTATGATTTCATAACTCCTGCTCAGATATGTACAAAGTCTTGGTTAGAAATTGTCCAATAATCAAAATTTATAAAAAAATCATACGCCAGAATTAATTTCATGAGATTTTAAAGTGTTCTGTTATATTAGATGTCGGATACCCATAAAGTAAAATCCTTGATAAACTACATGCACCCTAGTAAGTTCATTCAATAAACTCTAGTCAAACCATCTACTTATTAGATTATTTAGTGATTAGTCCACCTGAAAAATACTAGTCAGTTCATCTATTTTTTCATTTGGTTAGAAAAGCGTTGGCTTCTTTCACGCACCTGGTCGAGAAAGATGTAGTTGGCCCTGTTGTAGAAGGCGATGCCGGCCTCGATGTTAGGCGTGTCGAAGCGGGTGATTTTGTCTCGGAAGTCGTCCAGGCGAATACGGAACAGGATCTTATTCTGGAAGAGGTGGTCGTCGATCCTGAAGGCAGGCCACTTGAGGTTCTCGATGAGGGAGTTGGTGTAGGCGAAATGCTCGGACAGGTTGCGGCGGATAATGGAGCCGTTCGTGAAGAGGTAGAAGGCGATCTCGGCCCGCTCAGACTGCAGCGCCTCCGTCACGTTGCCCAGACCCGTGCTAATCTGGACCTGGGGGGGAGGGAGGGATGCTTCTTCTCTTTATACATTCTTATTACTCTCTTACTTACACTCCTACTCTTACATTATTTCAATATTTTTCGTTGTCTTTGTTTCTTGCTCACACTGTCTTTCCCGTTCTCGTTTTTTTTGCGGGATTTCTTCTTGTTATTTTCCGTTGTTGTTGTTGCCGTTTTCTGTCTTCTAGATATTCAAGTTGGCTCCTGATGTATTCCTACTTAACCCCCTCGGCTCACTTTTATTTCAGCGTACTGTCACCATTCTTCTTTACGTACCCTTCATACAATTTTATAACCTTACCCTCATTTCTAACTCCCTTCCTATATGCCCCGCTATCCACCGCAAACCACTTCCAACGTTTCCGTCATTCTGTTTAATTTCATGTTCTCACCCCCCCCCCCCCATCCCTTTCTCACCTCATATGCTCAACTTGTTTTCGCAATCACCCAATCCCGTCACTTTTTTCAGCCTTCACCCTTATTTTCTACCTGTTCTCTCGTTTACCCCACCCTCCAACCTTTTCTGACACCTTCTCTCACCCTGTAACCTTTTCTGACACCTTCTCTCACCTTGCAACCTTTTTTGACACCTTCTCTCACCCTGCAACCTTTTCTGACACCTTCTCTCACCCTTCAACCTTTTCTGACACCTTCCCTCACCCTGCAACCTTTTCTGACACCTTCTCTCACCTTGCAACCTTTTCTGACACCTTTTCTCACCCTGCAACCTTTTCTGACACCTTCTCTCACCTTGCAACCTTTTCTGACACCTTCTCTCACCCTGCAACCTTTTCTGACACCTTCTCTCACCCTCCGACCCTTTCTGACACCTTCTCTCACCCTCCAACCCTTTCTGACACCTTCTCTCACCCTCCGACCCTTTCTGACACCTTCTCTCACCCTCCGACCCTTTCTGACACCTTCTCTCACCCTCCAACCCTTTCTGACACCTTCTCTCACCCTCCGACCTTTTCTAACACCTTCCCTCACCCTGCACTCTTTTCCGACACCTTCTCTCACCCTTCAACCTTTTCTGACACCTTCTCTCACCCTCCAAACCTTTCTGACACCATCTCTCACCCTGCAACCTTTTCTGACACCTTCTCTCACCCTCCAACCCTTTCTGACACCATCTCTCACTCTCCAACCTTTTCTGACACCTTCTCTCACCCTGCAACCTTTTCTGACACTTTCTCTCACCCTCCGACCCTTTCTGACACCTTCTATCACCCTGCAACCTTTTCTGACACCTTCTCTCACCCTCCGACCCTTTCTGACACCTTCTATCACCCTGCAACCTTTTCTGACACCTTCTCTCATCCTCCAACCCTTTCTGACACCTTCTCTCACTCTCCAATCTTTTCTGACACTTTCTCTCACCCTGCAACCCTTTCTGACACCTTCTATCACCCTGCAACCTTTTCTGACACCTTCTCTCACCCTCCGACCCTTTCTGACACCTTCTCTCACCCTGCAACCTTTTCTGACACTTTCTCTCACCCTCTAACCTTTTCTGACACCTTCTCTCACCCTCCGACCCTTTCTGACACCTTCTCTCACCCTCCGACCCTTTCTGACACCTTCTCTCACCCTCCAACCCTTTCTGACACCTTCTCTCACCCTCCGACCCTTTCTGACACCTTCTATCACCTTGCAACCTTTTCTGACACCTTCTCTCACCCTCCGACCCTTTCTGACACCTTCTCTCATCCTCCGACCCTTTCTGACACCTTCTCTCACCCTCCGACCCTTTCTGACACCTTCTATCACCCTGCAACCCTTTCTGACACCTTCTCTCACCCTCCAACCTTTTCTGACACCTTCTCTCACCCTCCGACCCTTTCTGACACCTTCTCTCACCCTCCAACCCTTTCTGACACCATCCCTCACTCTCCAACCTTTTCTGACACCTTCTCTCACCCTCCAACCTTTTCTGACACCTTCCCTCATCCTCCAACCTTTTCTGACACCTTCTCTCACTCTCCAACCTTTCCTGACACCTTCTCTCACCCTTCTATTGCTCACCTTTCCTTTATCCCTTCGACTCTATTTCTTCCGTCTTTCACATTTTCTCTTTCTCTCTCAACTTTAATCCGCGGCATATGTTACGTCTTCTCTCACACTTCACCTTTCCTCCTCACCTTTCGCCTCCTATTTACCCTGCAGTTTTTCCCACACAGCCTTCTTTCACACCTTCACCTTCCCCCTCTCCCTCTCACCTGTCCCTTCTCTCCTTTCCTCCTTCCTCATATTTCCCCACACTTTCCGTTTTTCCTTCCCCTCACCTCTTCTCCCTTACCTTCCTCTTACATCTTCCTCTCTCACCCTTCCCTTACCTTTTTCTCACACCTTCCCTTCACACCTTTCCCCTTCTACCTTCCCCTCACTTCTCCCTTCACCCCCTCACCTTCCCCTCACCTGGTCGATGGTCTCCTGCATGTCGTTCTGGTACTCGAGGATGCTGACCATGTTGATCGAGTTCTGGATGATGAGCGCCATGATGGGCACGAAGGGAAGCAGCAACATCTGGATCAGGTGGATCTGCTTGCCCTTCCCTGTGGTAGGATCGAGCCCGCAGATGCCAGTCTTCACCTGCAGGAGGAGGAGGAGGAGGAGGATTAAGGGGGGAGAGATGGGTAAGGAGGAAGGAGAAGGAAGAAAAAGGAAGAGGAAAAGGTTCGTTATATGTATACAAGAGAAGAAAGAGGTGGACACGATCTATTAGTTTATTAGTATGTTTGGAAGGATGCTGGAGACAGGTATGCTAATAGACAGGTAGAGAGAGGTGTCTATGGCTAACAAAATACACGTCTTGGACACAGTATAAGGACCAGGTGATGCAGGAGGAACCCGTGTGGGCAGGATGAGGTCCCCTGATTTGACACCCAGGGAATATTAAGGACACCAGAGCAATGATGCCCCACCTGTCTCACCCCCGTCCCCCCCCTGTCCCCCACCCCCACGTGCCCCAACCTCCTCTTACCTCCACCATCTTGTTCTCGTCCTCGCTGTCGATAGAGACTAAGGAAGGCCTCTTGGGCATGGGCGGCAGGTCCATGTCCTTCTCCTTCCGGGCGCCTCCTCCACCTCCCCCTCCTCCATGCGCACCACCACCACCACCTCCTCCACCACCACCACCTCCTCCTCCTCCACCTCCGCCTCCTCCACCTCCACCCCCGCCGCCGCCACCATCTCCTCCGCCTTCCTCCTCCTCGGTGTCACTATCCGGACTCACTTTTCGCTTGCCAATTCCTTTCATGCTTAGCTCATAGAGGCTGTAGGGCGTGAGGTACCAAGGGTATCTGGAGGGAGCCACCGTGCGTGCGGGGAGGCGTCGTGATGGCAGTGGTGATGGCGGGGCGGCACCGGAGCACCGGCCACCCGACTCTCACCACACACACGCAATACAGACCCGGTCGCCTCTCGCCACGCCGCCGCCGCCGCTTCGATAACGTGGCGGTAATTGATTGGCGGCCTACGTGTGGGTGCCCAGCTATTCCCTCGGTGATTAGCGGCAGAAAAAATGCACGTACGGGATTGCATGGAGTTTAGAGCACAACGATAGGTCGCCGGAAAGGTGGCCAGAGGAGTTGGTGGGGGCGGTGGAGTGAGAGTGAGCGCGAGGGTGGCGTGAGGGGAGGGAGACTGACGCATGCGACCCTCAGCTCCCCGTCACCGCGCCCACTCCTGCAGGTCGGCGAGGCGTGGGGTCAGGCGGGAGGCTGCACGGCCGATATTGACCTCTGCTAACAAGTATTGACTTCCGGGGTGCAATAAAGGCCGTCAGGTGACTGCTCGCCCTCTTCATTACCCGACATATTGCTTCGTCAGGTCCACGGCATCATCGTCATCATTATCATCACTATCCATGTAATCACCATGCACCACCACCTCGCAGACTTGGTTTATTTTGTTCAGCTGTTTGTGAGGTGCCTGCTTCTGCGACCACGTCAGTTGGATGTAAGGCATAAAGAAGAATACACTTGAGAGATGAATTCTATAATCAGCAACAAAGGGCACCGTGTAAAATCAATTAAAAAAGAGAAAAAATAGGTGGAATTAGTTATCATGAAGGTATACTAAATAAATATACATCGCTCTATACTGTTTGTCATTTGTTGCAAAATTTAGGTCATACTCTGCATGAGGTGACTTGATGATGAAGGAAGGAAGGAAGGAAGGAGAGAGAAAAGATCATGGACGGAGCCGCTATCGAGGAATGTTCGAGGAGGGGATGAGGTATGGGCGGCGGCGGAGGCGGGGGGTGGGGGGTGGGGGGGGGAGGAGCAGGCTGATGAGATGACCCGCTCTCTTGCAGGTGACTCGTCCTCTCCTCCTCTGCATGCAACCTTGCAAGGGTCAATGTGGCACGCATCTATTATTGACTTAATTAGCGGGTCACAGACGTTACCTGTGTCCTCTGTCGTATTCACCTCGCGACGGTACACGCATTTAATCATGACCTTGCTTTTGTCATTGTCTGTCCTGCTTTCACGAGTAGCTTAAAGACATGCCGGGGTGGAATGGCTCTTGATTCCGCCGCCTTTGAAGGGCATAGTGAATAGCATAAAATCACTCATTACGCTAAGGATCAATTGTCGCTCTCCGCCAGCATTCCGCCGCAGTGATTGGCGCGTGAGGCGTGACGTCAGGAGTGGGCCGGGCTGCGGAGGCGGGCCACTCCAGAGGGTGCCTTGGTCCCCGTCACACCCAGCCGCGCCCGTCCTCCTCCCTCCCCTGACTGGCACCCGCTCCGCTTACTGACGGCCGGAGGATGCTTGTGTGGGGTTGACGGCGGGCAACAGGCACCACCGAGGAGGACACGCGGAGAGTAGACAACGGACTGACGCGGCGGGATGAAGGGGCCCTCACACGCGGGCGGCGGCGAGAGGCGCTCCTCGGTGCTCTCCCTCGACTCTGAGGATGAAAACAAGCTGGTGGAGGTGAGTCTGGTGGGCTGAGGCTCGGAGAAGGGGACACCACGCCACGCCACGCCACGCCACGCCGCTCACCCAAACACCATGCGGCGTCCTCCTCGCGTGGTGGTGGTGGTGTCGGTGATAGTGAAAGTTTCTCTGTATAGCTCTGAGAGGATTCCATGAGTATGTTGGAAAGATCATCAAAGTCAGTTTATATTGTCAGTTTTGAGTTCAAAGATATTTATACTCCAGTCAAGTATCACAATAGTTTTAAACGCTTGGCCTGAACCTGTTGAGCGATAAAGCTGCCACCTGCCGGAGAACATCGCGTCGCGCCATTCAGATATTATTTACTTACTGACACTTCCTGCACATCACAGCCATCAATCCAACTTTTCTTGTTACTCCATTGGCCGTCGGGCATTGTAAACACACACACACACACACACACACACACACACACACACACGGACTACCATCAACATCATCATCCATCACTCTCCTCACGCCCCTCCGCCCCCCCCTCCCCACCCCATCCCCATCACACCCTTGTTTGTCACACCTTCCCTTCCATCACAACCGTCTGTCACACCTCTCCGTCACACCTTTCCGCCACACTACCCAAAACGCAACCTATTTGTCACACCATTACTTCCATCACACCTCTCCTCCACGCAATCCTATTTTCACATCACTTTCATCACGACCTTCTACTTCTTCCTTTCGTCACAACTTTTCATCACACCCTCTCTCAGTCCAGTCACCCATCACACCATCCAGGCACCACATCATCCCACCACACCACCTATTAACGACACCACCATCCCATCACACCACCCATGATACCTTTCAAGACTCAGCTCAATCTCCCAACCCTCTCCTTCTGCAGGTCAAGACAGGGTGCTGCGGCCTCGACCCCACGACCGGACGCGGCAAGCAGATCCATTTGGCCCAGATGCTGCTGCTGCCCTTCGTACCCATCATGGCGCTCATCATCCAGAACGGCCTCAACATGGTCAACGTGCTCCAGTACCAGTACGAGATGCAGGAAACCATCGATCAGGTGAGAAATTACGGAACTACACTAGTTTGCATGAAGGTATAGAAGCATAGACCCGAACATGAAGAGTTAGTAGACCTAGGAAGGTCTGAAACGTACAATATAAAGTATAATACGTATGGATCGTTAAGATGGTGTGTCAGGGTTTTGGGGCACTCAGGTTCGAGAGGAGGACGTAGAGAGAGGAGATGCAGAAAGAAATGTAAAAGGGCAGGCGTGGGGAGTGATTTTTTTTTTTTGGGGGGGGTCATCGTATTCTTTTTTTTAGAGTTCTTATTTTTCATTTGTTAAAGATAAATTCTGAAATCTCCGCGGCCTCCAGTTATCAAGATCAACCAGACTTATAATATTTTTTTCTTTACTGTTTTTTTTTTCAACACTGAGATGGTACTTTTTTCTTAGGTAAAGATAATATAGGAAGTACAGTTGGGGGTGTACACATATAGCTGCGCGTGGCTTCGGTGCACATCTCCGTCTCTTTGCCCCTTCTTTAGGTAATGATAGTAAAGTTGTGCTCATCTCCGTCTCTTTGGCCCTTCTTTAGGTAATGATAGTAAAGTTGAGGGCACACACTATAGCTGCGCGTGGCCTCGGTGCTCATCTCCGTCTCTTTGCCCCTTCTTTAGGTAATGATAGTAAAGTTGAGGGCACACACTATAGCTGCGCGTGGCCTCGGTGCACATCTCCGTCTCACTAACTAACGGAAACGCCACAGCAGGGGGTGATATATTTTCATTTATGTCCGTGTGCCATTCAATACGAGGTAAAGATGGTCATTATCTCAAGGACGCGGAGGTGAGAGAAAATGCTGCGAGAATATTTGATTATCAGTAAAGAAAAAAAGAACAGATACGTGATAAAGCTGATGCAATGATATCGCTGATCTCGAGGCGACGCGTAACCTCGGCCAGTATTCTCCAAACATTTCGGGACTTTTTACACTCTAACAGTTGATAAGGCTTTCGTAGAGGTTGTTGTGGGTATTTCCATGGGTAGTTTTATGCGCTTAGTGATAATTTGACAAGGCCTTTGCACCATGAATGTGAAAACGACTCATGAGAACCCAATGAATCTCCTTTTTTGGCCCTTGGAAAATCGTTGTTCTGAGTCAAAAGTGTCTGATAATACGTGAAGAGTGAATGGACTGTATTGGCTATACGGGCAGAGCCATATGTGGCCACTCAACTCAAAGCTGTACTTTCCATAGAGTTCAAGTTATAGACTAGAGTGCGTCTGAGGCTGTCTCCGGGATACACGTCCATGGTGCCGCCATCGCCCCAACCCGATGATTGCACACAATTCACTCCTTCCCGATTTCAGTTTTTCTCCATGTCAAATAGTAGAGTCAGGAAATCGGGTAGGAGTAAAGTGTGTGCAGTCGTTGGCTTGGAGCGGTGGCGGCACTACGGTCTTGTATCCTGGAGGCAGCCTCAGACGCACTCTAGTGTATAACTTAAATTCTATGGAAAGTACTGCTTTGACAGTTCACCGAGTGACAACGTGTGGCGCTGCCTGTATAGCCAATACGGTCCATTGTTTTTCCCTTAATGTAAAGCTAATTGTCTTTATCTGAGTATCAGTTGGAACGTTTGCCTTCTTTCATTTCGGTCACCTCCGCATTTCAGTCCATTAAGTTGTGTTAGAAAGAGTTAGTGTTGGTCTCTCCTCATTATCAAGGCTTGGGCAGCATCGTTATTTTTTTTTATATTCATGGAGATTTTCAGTACAGGTAACTCAACTTTATTTTTTCCTTTTGGTAGGCTTATTGGGTCTTGATGCTGTCTCTGCTTATTATCATGTTAACCTCGCAACGTTGCCAGTTATCGCACGTTTGTAAACAACCATTACTGTTATGATTGTCCCTTTTCAAGAACAGCTTCAGGGAGCACCGAGGATTCTATGTCGATAAAAGAAGATATTGTGAGTTCGGAGGAAAATAACAAAACTAACTAAAAGACGAGGTTGTGATTTGTATGTAGGGGGTGGATGTTCTGAATGAAGTGAAGTCATTTCAAAACCACCGGACGAAGGGAAAGGAAGGTAATCAGACTGGGAAAAAATATGATAGAAATCCTCCAATGAAAGAAAATGAACCTCCCCCCCACAGGTCCAAATCAGCACGGGTCTTGGCAACGTGACGGAGGCGCTGCAGTCCGAGCGGGCCGAGATTGCCTTCTACCTCTTCACGAACGGCTCCGTCATCCGCCGCAACCTGTCCGAGCACTTCGCCTACACCAACTCCCTCATCGACAACCTCAAGTGGCCGATCTTCCGCATCGACGACCCGCTCTTCAAGAACAAGATCCTCTTCCGCATCCGCCTCGACGACTTCCGCGACAAGATTACCAAGTTCGACACCCCTTCGATCGACGCCGGTATCCGCTTCTACAACCGAGCCAACTACATCTTCCTCGACCAGGTGGGCTGCGAATTTTACCTGACTTTTTTTTCGGGAACCAATTAGCAGCGAGTATTCTTTGAGAGTTGGTTAAGAAAGAAAATAATGGATTGAATTAGGTGCTGCAGTGGATGGCATATTTATTGTACATCTTGTGGCAATGGTGTAAGAATAGTAGTAGTAGTAGTAGCAGTAGTAGTAGTAGTAGTAGTTGTAGTAGTAGTAGTAGTAGTAGTAGAGTGCTATACCTGTATTTCCTCTTGCCTACGACTTCAACGCTTTCAAGAAGGGAGCATCAAGACACCTTTCCAAATGACTGCCATCTGTTTTGTTTTGTTTTATATTTACTAAACACTATTTGCAGGAGCAGCGCCTTGCGGACTTTTTTTGTTACTCTTTTTTTTCCTTGCGCCTCTGAGCTTCCTCCTCTCCTCTATAAAAAGTAGCATGAATGGTAGTAACAGGATTGGTATTGTAGACTTAAACTATAACGTCATCGCTGCTCTTCGCTCCTCAGCTAACGCGAGAGATCAAGGAGAAGGACAGTTCGGGCGTGTGGCGGCCCCTGCTCGCCTACAAGAACCTCATCCGCGCCATCGAGCACCTGGGCATCTCCATGGTGTTCGGGGAAGAGTATTTTGGGCGTGGCGACCTCGACCACACCTCCTACCTCAACTTTGTGACCAACGACGCCCTCGGCCAAGACTTCCTCAACGCCAGCAAGAGCTTCGCCTTCTGGATCAAGGACAGGTAAGCTCCTCGGACACAGATGGTTGCCACTCTCCTTCCTTCATAACAAAAAGACAGGAAAAGAACAAGAGTTGATAATAAAAGGGTCAAAATACTAAAACCGCTGCTCCACTACTTTAATTTTTCTCCGCGTCCCTTTCCCATCTTATCATGTTTTATATATATGTAGACTTCCTCTTCCTATCAACCACTTAAATATCTTCAAATCCCTTTCCCTTCATAATATAAAAACCGTCAGTTCTCCGTCTATTGCTGAAGGTTACATATTTTATTCCCCTTTTTATATCTTACTAACCTTTCTTTTTCTTGCTCACAATCAAAGAGAAAAATAATGCTGACGTTTCTTTTCATTATGCAAAGACCGTCAGTTTTCTTCTATTACTGAAAGCAATATAATAAACTCCCGTCGTCATATCTTAATTACCTTCCCGTTTCTTGTTTACATTATAGGAAAGAAAAAAGATAATGACGTTTCTTTTTTCCCATCACTAAAATTCCTTCCGTTCTCCCTCCACACGTTCTTCCGCAGGTACCTCCAGCTGCAGCAGACCTACCCGTGGTACTCCAACATCACGCGGCGCCGTCAGGAGATCGTCAACAGAGTCAAGATCGAGCCGGACTTCGACAAGGCCACCGAGTACTTCTACGCCATGCTGGGCTACCTGGACGCCCTGCAGAAGATTCAGTACGAGATCCGCATCAGAATAGAGGAGACGATCCTTTCCGAGGTACTGTGACTCCTCCCTCTTGGTGTTGTTGCTCTTATGATCGTGATTTGTAAAGGGATTTCAGTTTTGTTTCAGATTCCAATTCATTGTATGTATTATTCTGAGTGATCCGAAAAGTAATTCCTGTAAAATTTTTCAAAGCAATTCCTATTTCCTACGACTTAGATTCTTTCAAGACGCTTCGTACTCAAAATTTGCTAATCTCTTTTCATAGCTCTTTTTTTTTTTTTGTAGGAGCGGCATTATGAGGGCACGTATTTATCTTTTTTTTTTTTTTAAGCATTTGGTCTCCTATCGTAAAATAGAATAACTAATGTCAATGCCTGCTACAGTTATGAGTTGTTGTTTTTTCGTGGAAATTTTAACCCGGTAGCAACAACGGGCCAAATGTGTGGCTTTACCGTGTAGCAGCGACGGGCCAAATTTGTGCCATGATATAAACCGCCCAAAATAGATGATACATAAACTGATCACAAATGCTTTGATATATATTTTGAAATGGTTTGTGTGAGTGATGAATTTTTCTCATTTTTCTCGCTTAGAGGGACCATTTAGAAACATGATCCCTGCTGCTACCGGGTTAATAGACTTAAATAATGTTTCGAGTGATGACCCTGAAGATAACTCCATGGATGACCCACGAATTATTCCCCCCCCCCCCCCCTCCCAGGTGACCTCCTCCAACAGTCACGTGGTGGTGGGGATCGCCATCCTCGCCGTGGTGCTCCTCATCTCGCCCGTCATCATCGTCCTCGTCAGGATGGTCACCAGAACGCTGCAGGTCGGTGCCGGGTCACGGGGTCAGTAGCGGGGCCAGTGTGCCAAGCCAGAGTTAGCTAATAAACCACAGAGTCAGTGTTGAGGTCACTAAACGGAGCTTTGGTGAATATGAAGTTTAGTCATTCATAAAGGACTGAAATTTTCTACCTCCTTTAATTTTATATATATTGCTGTCTTCCTCTCGTTTTTTATCACTTATAAGTAGTTTCGTTTCATAAAATATACTCCTGGCTATATTCTCATTAACTATGCATTGGCAAATCCTACTGGTAACGTAAACGAAATTGTTGTTTGATAATGTATAAAATGACGACTCGCTCTGTGCACCGTCCACCCTCCGCAAACTTGCCAACATTACCAGATTATTGTACGCAGCCTCAGGTTTGCCGATTTCCGACCCCAAAACTGTCTCCTCCACCCCGATAACGAGATTTATTTGTAGTTATCGTTCAAATGGTTAACTATTGGCGTTTTTTTAGTGATATAGTTATGGATCAGAAGCCGGTAAATACGAGGCTTTGAGTACTATAATCTGGCAACGGTGAACCCTGCCTCTCCCCCTCACACCCTCACACACACGCAGGCCTTCACGGAGACGCTGCAGTACAAGACCTATGAGCTGAGGTACGAGAAGAAGCGTTCAGACAAGCTGCTCTACCAAATGCTGCCGCCCTCCGTCGCCCAGCAGCTCAAGCAACGCAAACAGGTGTCGGCCGAAACCTACGAAGTGGTCACGATCTACTTCTCCGACATCGTGGGCTTCACCGAACTTGCCTCCGAGAGTACTCCGATGCAGGTACTTTTGTTCGCTTACTCCTTATTCATGCATTAATTCCCTTGTTCACTCATTTACTCGTTCTGTCCCTGTCTTACCATATCATAAATCATGCTCTTTTTCCTTCATTCGCTCCATTCTTCAATACTTTCACTTTCTTTTTGAACATCTCGTCAGTTGTTCAGGCATTAATTCCCTTGTCCAATCATTTGCTCATTCTGCCCCTGTCTCCTCATGTCCTAAACCACGCTCTTTCTCCTTCAGTCGCTCCATTCTTCAATATTTTCACTTTCTTTTTTTAGCATTTCGTCAGTTGTTCAGGCATTAATTCCCTTTTGCTCTCATTCCCCCCTGTCTCCTGTCTCCTAATAAACCACGCCTTCCTTCAGTCGCTCCATTCTTCAATATTTTTTTTTTTTTTTTTTGAGCTTCATTTTTGCATATTCCTCTCTGTCCTCCTAAACCCCGCTCTTTCTCTCTCCTTCTCCTTCAGCCATTCTTTTTTTATTTTTCACTCTTTTTTGAGCATTTCGTCAGTTGTTCAGGCATTAATTCCCTTGTCCAATCATTTGCTCATTCTGCCCCTGTCTCCTCATGTCCTAAACCACGCTCTTTCTCCTTCAGTCGCTCCATTCTTCAATATTTTCACTTTCTTTTTTGAGCATTTCGTCAGTTGTTCATGCATTAATTCCCTTGTTCACTCATTTGTTCATTCTGCCCCTGTCTCTCCATGTCCTAAACCATGCTTTTTCTCCTTCATTCGCTCCATTCTTCAATACATTCACTTTCTTTTTTGAGCATTTCGTCAGTTGTTTGAATCCTAACTCATTCCTCTCCTCACCTACGATGATACTTACTTGGCGCCGCTTAAAACTCCCTCTCGCAGGTGATCTCCCTCCTAAACGCCCTCTACAAGATGTTCGACTCCCGCATCGAACTCTACGAAGTGTACAAGATCGAGACCATCGGAGACGCCTACATGGTGGCCTCGGGACTGCCGCAGCGAGGGGAAGGTCAGTATCTTAAAGAACGCCTTCCTCCAATTTTAGAACAACGGAACATATCTTACAGGATTTCCTTCATATATCCTGCATCCATCAGAATAACATAAAACACTTTACTTTTCAATTTCCTCCGCCATACAAGATTCAAAAGAGTGCAACTTAACACCCTACAGGAAAGAATGAAAAAAAATCCTCTTATTCACATCCCCAAACACTCGAGAAAAAACAAGTTAACACACAAATAAACAAACAAATACCCTGCCGCCGACACACTACCCTTTTAACACCTTCCTCTTTGCACTCATTTCCAAAACTAAATAACTGGGTAAATCTACTCCGGTGCAAACTCCTTCACGGGATACTTTTCCTGGATTACACGTTGAAGACACCTGAAAGAAGACACCTGAAAGAACCTGCGTAACACCTTTACTTTCCGGCCACACCCTCCACGGCCGCCTTCCCTCCTCCCACAGAACAGGAAGTGATTGAGCGATGGGTCCTTAGCACTGACTGGGATGGAAAAGTGGGAGATTAGAAGGATGAGAGAGAACATCAAACCCTCGGTTGTTTGGAATCACTTCTTTAGTTTTTAGTTTACTTCATGATCTTTCATGATCTTTCTCATTTCCTTTCATCTATGGTAGAATAATTATAAACAAGAAGCCTACACAGAAATGTTCATTGAAAAGACTCTTGGCAATCTCATTGTCATCTAATCATCGTAGTAGAACTAGTTCAGCTGGCCGCGACAGGAACAGATTGTCGCTGCGTGTAATATTTACAACAAGTAAACAAAAGCTATCGGAAACAAGAGGGGCTTAAAGATATGGGACTATATGAAATCTAAGAAAGTAAAAAATAAAAAAAATGTAGAGAAAACAGAAGGTAAATACCAATTTGTCAAATGTACACAAAATTTACGCTGGTGAAAATAGGTTCATCATTTCTATAGAGAGGAAAAGCAATGGTTAAGAAGCAATACTTTAAGTATAATAACATGAAACGGCACCTGTCTGCAATAGAGCCAGGTAGAGAGAATGGGAATAAGGAAAAGTAAAAGGCAGGGTGTCAGGAATTAGATGTTATATGTGGCGTCTCAGGTTGTCTCTCTCATTCATAGACTCTGCTGTGGGAACGACCAACCTGGACCGCCTCATATACACGTCTCCGGTCTACAAAATCATGAGCCACACTGGTCTAGGTAACCCGGCGAGCCTCGGTGACTGGAGCGTTCCGTGCAGCACTTTTGCAACGGGGATTAAAGGAATGGAATCGGGGTTAAGGAGCGTTCGATATTCTGATTCTTTATGGAGGATCGAGGGTGTGTTTGCTTTTTGTGTGTGTGTGTTTGTGTGTGTGTCATTGTTTGGTCTATTGTCTCTTTGTATGTTTAGATATTATTTTGCATTTTTCTATTGTTTCTTCGTCGCCCGTTTGGTCTTTTCTAATTGTTATTGTTGTTGTTGTTGTTGCTTTTAATTTGTCAGTGTAATTAAGTTTTTTTTTTTTTTTTTTGGGGGGGGGGGGCAAATCCTCGATCCTCCATCCGGCATCGCCTAAATAATAACAAACCGATACGTCTGTCAATGAGGAGAACACCACGGAGCGCCACAGTCACCTCTGCGTCTAGCTCAGTGTCTCACCAAACATCAGATTTGCGATGACAATGCGTGTCCGATCGCTCAATCATTACCCGGTTCTGCTTGTTGCTTGTAGAGAGAGAGAGAGAGAGAGAGAGAGAGAGACATATATCTAGTGCCCCGAGACTACCACTACGCATTGTCATCTGCAACATCTTCTTCCACGTAGCAGCAGCGGACACACCTGTAGTAATAGGCACCGCCACACGCACCTCACACCACGCCTTGTCACGACTCACGCCTTTCCTGCCTCCTCCCTCGCTTTCCTCTTACGCTTGACTCGGCCTCTCACTCTCCTGCACCGTCACCATTCTCACAAGTCTTCACCCAAAGGATTGATTTTTGCATTTATCCCTTGCATGTATCGTATGTAGTTGAGGTTTCTGTTCCTTTTTGTGCGTGTATATGTGAATGTTTCCATGAGTACCATCACAAACACGACTATCACCTATCCATATGTGGTGCTGTTTTTGTTGTCTGTGTAGCCCACTGTATTTGCTCCATCATCATTACCGGAACCACTGAACACCACCATCACCACCACCGCCATTGCATTTCCACATTTCGATAAACACCTCCTCAGAGAGCCCCGTCTCATCACAACTCATCGTCGAGATCATACTATTTCTAATCTTTCAATGTTCTCAATCAATTTCAATCAAATAACTCAATCAAGCGTTATTCGTTCGGTAAGAGCCACAGAGGGGAAGGAACACCACCACCCAGGGAAAGAAGGAACTCCACTGTATTTCCACACAAATCTTCACCACTGCAGGCAAGGAACACGCCGCTGAGATCGCCTCCATGGCCCTCGACCTCCTGCACGCCACCGAGAACTTCGTGGTGCCGCACATGCCCGGCGAGCGCCTGCAGATCCGCGTCGGCATCCACACGGGGCCGGTGGTGGCGGGGGTGGTGGGCTCCAAGATGCCGCGCTACACCCTCTTCGGGGAGTCGGTCAACATCGCCTCAAAGATGGAGTCAAATGGCTTGCGTGAGTGGCACCGTTCTGGGTATTTCAGCTTCTTTGACTGCAGTGGCTTTGTTGCTTTTGTCTTTTCTGCGGCTTATTTTATATCTAGAGGAATAATGTATATCAAACTTTTTTCTCCTTACTAGTTTTTTTTCCTCTTGTATATATCCGTATTCTAAGCAGTCCGATTCTTGTAACCTGCATGTACAGTATTTTGTGTTTGTCAGAAGTTATAAAGGCATATGAGCAATAGTGTATCTTTCTCGCTATTGTTTCTCCTTGTTTATGTATCTTTCTCGCTATGTTTCTCCTTGTTTATGTATCTTTCTTGCTATGTTTATCCCTGTTTATGTATCTTTCTTGCTATGTTTCTCCCTGTTTATGTATCTTCCTCGCTATGTTTCTCCTTGTTTATGTATCTTTCTCGCTATGTTTCTCCTTGTTTATGTATCTTTCTTGCTATGTTTCTCCTTGTTTATGTATCTTTCTTGCTATGTTTCTCCTTGTTTATGTATCTTTCTCGCTATGTTTCTCCTTGTTTATGTATCTTTCTTGCTATGTTTATCCCTGTTTATGTATCTTTCTTGCTATGTTTCTCCTTGTTTATGTATCTTCCTCGCTATGTTTCTCCTTGTTTATGTATCTTTCTTGCTATGTTTATCCCTGTTTATGTATCTTTCTCGCTATGTTTCTCCTTGTTTATGTATCTTTCTCGCTATGTTTCTCCTTGTTTATGTATCTTTCTTGCTATGTTTCTCCCTGTTTATGTATCTTCCTCGCTATGTTTCTCCTTGTTTATGTATCTTTCTTGCTATAGTTTCTCCCTGTTATGTATCTTTCTCGCTATAGTTTCTCCCTGTTTATGTATCTCTCACAGTCCATCTTCCTTCGTTTCGCTTGATCTAATTCACCTTCCTTCCCTTCACAGCCTTCAAAATCCACGTCACGGCCGCCACCAAGGAGTCTCTGGAAAAGGTCGGCGGGTTCATCCTGAAGCTAAGAGGAGAGATGGAGATCAAGGTGAGGGAGCGGCCAGACGGGCAGGTGGTAAAGGTAATGATGGTGTTTCCAGGATGTTTTGTGTGTTGTAGATGTTTTGTAGATGGTTGGTATTCGCAGACGTTTCAGCCTCTCACATCAGCTATTTCCAAAGGCCAAAAAGAAGATCAGTCTAATTACAGTGAGTGTATTTTTAGGTTTGTAGTAAATAAGAATGGTCACACTACCACCAGGGTCATAAGGTTACCCATGAAAATACGCAAAACTCCTACGAAATTAAGCCTTGTAAATTATGTGAGCTTTGGAGCCGAAATGTTTAAGAATATTACTGTGTTGTGTTGTGTTGTGTAAGTCTTATGGGGTAATTTTAACATTAACACTTTCTCCTAGATTGTGAAGACTCGCTAATATGTTTAGAGAAGGGGCTGGTGGTCTTAGTTGTGGGATGTTCCACTCTGTTATAGGTGCCGGAAACGATAAAGCAAAATAATGAAGTGATTCATATGAGAGTGGGTATCAAGTTTGTGGCTGAAGGTGCAATGTTTGACTAATTTTTTTTTTTTTTTTTTTGTGTGTGTGTACGTGTGTTGCAGGGGAAGGGATCCATGGAGACGTACTGGCTGATTGGCAAACACGGGAAGCTGCCGGAGCGTCGCGTGGAGTCGGACAAGGAGGAGGAGATCGACGTGATGGCGGAGAACCCCCACACGGACGCCCGCCGCAAGCAGAGGAAGGCGCAGAAGAAGAAGGAGCGGGAGAACAAGGAGAAGTCAACCCTGAGGCGAGCCATCAACTCCGTCAAGGGCCACCTGCCGAAGTGAGTGTGTTGAAGGCGGGACACACACACACACACACACACACACACACACACACGTATATTATCAATCTACTTTCTTTCATTATATTTCTTCTTTACTCCTTTTCTTTGCCACTCTCGCTACAATTCTTCTCTCATAAAAATCATATTAAGACGAGAAAGCGAGACAAGTATAACATCCCCCACTGCATAACTATATAACTAGAGAGAAACTAAATGTTGTAATACTCTTTCCTCCTCCTCCTCCTCCTCCTCCTCCTCCTCCTCCTCCTCCGTAGCTGAAACCACAAGTGCGGTGCTGAGGGCCGCTAAAGGAAGTGTCCAGCACAGCCTAACCTCCTGGCAAAGGCTCGTACACACCCTCTGCATCGCCTTCTCCACACACCCTTCGGCATCACCTCCGTCAGGCAGCAGCAAAGACCAGGCGTGATTCCTGAAGCGCTGCTGGAGTCTTGAGCAAGCAGTCGATCCTTAGTTGAAGTCGCTTTTATCTTTCCTTCTTCCTCCCCTTATCTACCTATTTATCTATCTGTCTATCGATTATTTTTATGTCTGTCTATATAAATATGAACTTTGATATGCAATAAGTTGGCATCTGCCGTGTCTACTTTCATAGCTTCTCCAGAAAAAAAGAGCTGATTAGTTTTTTTTCTCGTAGAACTCATTTTGTTACGATGAAGGCAGCTCAAGAACAAAAAAACACAAAAAAAGCATTAAAAGAAGACTAGGCAAAGGGTCTGCATAGGTAGTTGTTATTTTTGTTCTCTTAGCTGTTCTCTCTGCCGTTCTTTTTGTAATGTCGTCATCGAGCGTGATTTGGTTACCCGAAGCTGCTGGTGTTTCTTTTTGCGTCTCCATGTAAAAACTTTAGGATAATGAAAGTATATGAGTGTAGGGCTGAATGTGAAGGTGGCTGTTTTCTCCTCCTCCTCTCCCTTCCCCTTCACTTCCTTCTCTTCCTCCTCCTCCTTCTTTCCTATCGCCTCCTCCTCCTCCTGTACCCCTGCTGCAGCCCCTCCCTACCTCACAGCCCCTCTCACAGAAACAGGAAAAAATAGGTTCTGTTATTAAGTAGTGTGATAAGAAGATATAGATTTAGTAGGGAGTCCTCTAAAGTATCATTGCTATCACTCACTCACTCACTAACTCACTCCCACTCACTCACTCACTTAAGTTTTTTTTTTTCTGGATGTATTTCCTTTTATGGTAAACTTTGGTCTTGTTTGATTTTGCGTTAATAATTTCCGTATAATTGCTTTCTGCGTTTTATCTCGTTCTTTTTTTAATGTATTTGGTTGTTGTGGGTACGAAAGAAATTGATGGATCTTTTTTTTTTTTGTGTGTGTGTGTTTCTCTCTCTCTCTCTCTCTCTCTCTCTCTCTCTCTCTCTCTCTCTCTCTCTCTCTCTCTCTCTCTCTCCGGATATTTTTCTCTCCTCGACGACAGTATCTCTCCTGATAAGCTCATCTTCCCGTTATCGACACGCCCGTCTCGGTTATCGCGTGGTGCGTCCGCTGATCACCCTCATCGGAGCTACTGACGGAGAGCTGACAGCCTGGCTTACCTGGGTTGTCACTCACCCGTCTCTGTCGCCCCGAGATGTCCGTCAAACTATGAACCGTGACACCAGATTAGATTTAAGATTTCTTCTTTTCTCTTGATTTTATTCCATCGGTGGTAATGCGCAGTGTTTATGTGAGAGTGTCCTGGTTATGTAGCCTACACGTATTCGGCAGTACAGGTGTACGCATGCTCGCTAGGCACGCAAGACTATCTGATGAGTGTGTGTTGGTATAGCGAGCTAATGCCTCCACCGAAAGGATCATGGAGACGTGTGGGCTACATGTTTTATGGTATTATATATGAATGATCATATTCATTATGGTTATTATTTTTTGTGTTGATATGAGTAATGACAATGATGTTGATAATAATAATAATAATAATAATAATAATAATAATAATAATAATAATAATAATAATAATAATAATAATAATAATAATAATAATAATAATAATAATAATAATATTATTATTATTATTATTATTATTATTATGTGTGTGTGTGTGTGTGTGTGTGTGTGTGTGTGTGTGTGTGTGTGTGTGTGTATCAATTATATTATTGTCATTTTCATTGTTATCATTTATCATCATTTACTATTTTATTATTAATCAATTATTATCATTCTCATTTTTTATTACTATTCTGTATTATCATTATTTCCGTCGTTTACCGGTACGATTCTACTGTAATTAACACATAAGAACAACTTAGGCCTAGTGAGGAGCCAATCACGGCACTGGTAGATATTTAGACATTAGGTGGACCGCCAACAGGACCACTTCCGGCCCCCCGCCCCCCTTGCCGCCCCTGTCAAAATAGCGCTGCGTGGCGGGGCGGAAGGGAAGGAAGGGATAGACTGTTTCCCGGCCGTTGCCTTTCGTAACACAAATATTATCACCGTCGCACATTTCAAGTGTTAATAAATCTAAAATCGAGGAAAATCTCATCTCTTTCCTTTCTTCCTCAATAATTTTCTGAGCTTTTGTTTCCTCTCTTTTTATAGCGCAGAAAATAAGCGTTATCATCAGGTTTCTCGACGTTGGTCTGATTTTATGTAACTTGCTGCTTTCTATTTGCTCGATTGCGTTTTTTTACTCTCCGTGAAAAGCGACTCAATCGTATTTAGACATCTCGCAGCAAAGACAGACGCATCGTTGACTAAGAGAGTTAATAGGTAATTGCACGAAGGTTATCACCCAATCAAAATCAATAAATTTATCTTTGAAATTTCACCTGTGTTGATAAAATTAATTGAAGCATTGGTCAATAAATTCGCTGCATAATATTTGATCTTCTTAAAACAACAAAAAAATGACATTCATGGAAAGGAATAACAAGGCTAAGTTTAGAATATCACCCTCCCAACGACCGTCGCGTGCTCAGGACAATCAAACCACTGAACAAAGCGCGTCTCGGCTCAGAGCTAAGACGCGGGGATTTACTCCAGAGCCAACTGATCCCTGAAGTACGCGGTTGATCTCGATGCCCATAAGATCTCCCAGACTGTCTGATGTGGGGGTCATCGTGTATCCAATGGTTTGTTGTTCTTTTGTAAGTTTTGTCTTTCATTATATAAGATCGAAAAAGAGTATATTGAGGTATGACTTGGTTGCCCCTCATGACCAGATCCTCCACCAATCGCAGCGTCAAGACTCACCATAAAGCCTCGTCAACGTTGTCACCCGATCTCATGACCCATTAGGTGCGTCCGTGCAATTGGTTGATGCTTTTTCCTTTATCACGACCCCAACAATAAACACCAGCGGCCGGGTGGCAGATAAGCGGGAAGAGCAGCGCCCAACGCCAGCCCGACGGTGAAGAAGTCTGGGTAGATAAGACTATAAAGGGTTGAAGGGTGGTGACAAGCGTTATCAGGTGAGCTGCCTCCCAGGAGCCGCGAGGTGATTAGCAGACTTAGTGTTAAGCTTGCCCGCGCCTCGACCAGGGCTTCCGTGCCGCCTCCCACACCTGTTTGACCCCCCTCCCCGACGCACTCAACCGCGCCAAACCACAAAGGCCACACGTATACCTGAATCCCACCTGGTGAGTCTGTCTTAATGCAATGCACCCCTTACATGTGCTAGGGTAAGAGGTGCTGGGGCCGCCTCGTGAGGGTGTCAGTCCTCAGTAGTGGGTCTTCCCGGTCATCAGTCGATGTAGGAAATGGTAATGTGTAATTCTTACGAGACCGAGACCTGAAGTATAAGTGAGGGAGGGAGAAACTAGTGTGGTAAAAACAAGTTTGTTCACGAAGTAGGATAACTGAAGTGTATCCAGTACCGTGCTGCGCTACCTTCCCTGCTTCTCCGAGGCTCCTTGCCGCTAATGAAAAGCGAGAGGGAGGACAATGGTAAGCATTAAGCAAAATAAAAGTTTATAATAGGTCTTAGTTTCATATATATGCTACCATAGCCACATGCAAATTAACCAGGTAGTGATGTAGATGTTAATGCCACCCTCAGGTTCATCGCAACCCACCGTGGCTGCAGAAGAGGCAGGCAGCCGGGGCTCCGCGGACGCGCCCCCCGTGCACCCGTCGCCGCCGCCCGGACAAAGCCCCTCGATGCTGAGCCCGCGCGCTGCTGCCTTCAGTGTGGAGGCGCTGCTCACGGCTCAAGAAGAGACTGAAGAGGCTAAGGCGCCGCCAGCTGCTAAGACAAAAAACAGTGAAGATGCTGCGGCGGATGAAGTTTCAGAAGTAAAGATGGAGCCACAGTCTGCAGCGGAAGGCGCAGCTACACCCAACCAACTCCAGGACGGCGCCACGCGAAGTGTAAATAGTCCAACCGATGATGCTGGAAGTGGCCGAGACTCAACGCCTCACACCAGTGACGAGAACACAGACGACGAGGTGGACGTCGAAGACTGCAGCAGTGAGTCCATTATTATTGTTGTTGGTATTATTATTATCATTATTATTATTATTATTATTATTATTATTATTATTATTATTATTATTATTATTATTATTATTATTATCATCATCATTACTACTATTATTATTATTATTATTATTATTATTATTATTATTATTATTATTATTATTATTATTATTATTATTATTATTATTATCATCATTAATATCCATGAAAGGGTATTAAGGAACAGAAATGGAGAGAGACCCAAGCAGAGTCCTCTTGATAATTAGACATGGATGTGGAAAATAAAAGAGACAACGACAGTAGGGCAAGAAGAATTGAAAAAGGGGGGGAGGGGGACAAAAAGCAATACCTAATGAGTTGACAGCTGAGTGTTGACTTATGCTGTAAACTTATCAATGTCGCCAAGAGGAACAATCTCACCTGGCAGCACATTCCACACTTTCATCAATTTAACCCGGTAGCTGCGGGGATCATGTTTCTTTAAAGGTCCCTCTAAGCGAGAAAAATAAGAGAAAAATCATCACTCACACAAACCATTTCATAATATATATCAACGCATTTGTGATCAGTTTATGCATCATCTATTCTGGGGGGTTTATATCATGGTTAAAATATGGCCTGTCGCTGGTGCACGGTAAAGCCGCAAATTTGGCCCGTCGCTGCTACCGGGTTAAAGACAAATGAACGGGAAAATTGGTTAGTTGTGCAAAAAAAAAAAGGAGTGGTTGAAAATCCCTCTCATTCCATTGTAGACTGTGGCGTGTTTGGGGAATAGCCTAAAATTGAGCCAGTAACGCGTTGTGAAAATCATTATTATTAGCAAATTTGAAAAGCAAGGTCAAAGCATCAACCATTCGACGATGACAAAGTTGCATGTTGAGGTTGAGCAGCAGAAGCTTTAATGAAGTTAATTATGAGAACGATCTAATGTTCAAGGAGGGATGGAGGGATCTGTATTGCGTGATTGATGGAGGTTATGTCAATGTTATGACTATCAGCACTAATCCATAATGACAACAGATGCAGTAAGGCAACATCAATGACTCCTTGATCCTTTCAGCTCCCGTCCCCCACCCTTGTGCCTCTCCTGCCCCTGAAAGATGTCGAACGCCCCTGCGTGGACCCTCCGGTAGCCCCGTGTGTGTGTTGCCTTCCCAGCGCTACCCAACTGAGCCTTTCTCGCCGGCGCCGCCTCCAGGTGCGACAGAATGGCAGGTGAGCAAGGTCTTCAACAGGCTCAGCGTTCCATGGACCTTATGAGACAATGAAAGGTAAACGCTGCTCACATCTTCATGTCTTCCAGATGTTGACGCAAATGAACCTGCGGTGGGCGGAGCAGGAGGGGCCGGAGAACCGGTGCGAGGGCGTGGGTATTCAGCTGCTGCAGCGAGACCTGTGGACCAAGTTCCACAGTCTTACCACAGAGATGATCATCACCAAGAACGGAAGGTGCGCTATGAGAGAAAATGTTGCACCTGCTCGCGTAACATTGCACGAACGTTGCTTGTGTGTATTTTATTCAGTATTTGCATACAAGGCGATGTATATTGTCTGTGCACCGGTTATCATTTGTTCTTCAAGGTTATTATGATAATTTATACAAAAAAATATAAAAAGTGCTGGGAAATTAAAAATGTGTGCCAAATGTCAGACGAGGAGTACTGACTCACGCCTGCTTTCAAAATGACAGCGTGCCCATCGACCTAATAATAAGTACTTCAGATAAGCTTGGCTGTTTCCTCACTTATAAAATTATCAACACAACCACAAACGTAGACTTTACAAATTTCTTTGATCACCAACAGTTTCAAGAGTCACAACAGTAACCTTGTGTCTGTTCTCGTTCCGGCTCCCCAGGCGGATGTTCCCCGTGGTGAAGGTCCGCCTCCGCGGCCTGGACCCTGAGAAAACCTACGCCGTCTTCCTGGACATGGCGGCCGTTGACACGCGCCGCTACCGCTACGTTTACCCCAGGTGAGTCCAAGGAACCTTACAGCGCGAATGGTTCTTCCTCCATCCGTCGCTTCTCCCTGCCGCACGCCACGGTACCGTTTTTGTTGCTTGCTCTCCTCTGGCATTATTCGTGACATATTCTGACGGATTTATTTTGAGAATATTTTAGTGACTGTATTCTCTGTGTAGGTCACTCAATTTAAAGCTTCATGAAATCCTGACAAAGATCCTCTCCGTCCTGTAACTGTCATGTATCATCTTAAGAGCGAACTACAGTAGATTTGAATACTATGAAGACAAAAAAAAAAAAAAGATAGTTTGGGGCAAAGGTGTTGAGAGAGCGCTTACTTAGCAGACACAAATAATTACTCTTTCATCAAAAATGACACAATCAGCTCACCGAGCCACCCTTGGCGCCTGCTCGTCAACAGCTCGAGGTGGATGGTGGCGGGCACGGGGGAGCCGCTGGGGGAGCAGACGCCCTACATCCACCCGGACTCGCCTGCCACCGGAGTGCAGTGGATGGCCACGCCCGCCATCGCCTTCGACAGACTCAAGCTCACCAACAACAGGACGCGGGAGGCTCAAGGACAGGTGAGCCTCGCGTTGCATTCTTTTTTTTTCTCTCTCTTTTTCTTCGTCTGCGTATCGGACATTTAAACACGCCTCCATTTTGTCTCCTTTACACGTTCCATTCTGTCGCCAGTAAACTGTGGAGATAAGATTGTGAGGCTGAGGTGAGAGCCGTGTGTGTGTGTGTGTGTGTGTGTGTGCGTGGGTGTGGGTGTGGGTGGGTGTGGGTGTAAGGGGGGGGATGCGTGTGAGATAATGAACAACAACAACAACAACAACACCTATCACTTACCTCCAAAAGAGAGAAGAATAAACACACAAACTTCAGTAAATACCAAAAAAAAAAAGGAAGATGTCACAAAAAAACAAAAAAACGTTTCCGGGTCCTAAAAACAAATAGACAACCGAGCATAACCTATTTACCAGAGAATATTTAGGAGGCTTTTCGGAGTCTTTGAGGAGGAGAAAGAAGCTAGAATAAGAGAAGAAACGGAGAAGAAATCAATCATACCCATCAAACCAACCTACATTATTAACCCAACATAACCATTTACCCAAGAATATGTAGGAGGCGTTTGGAGTCTTTCGGGAGGAGAAGGAAGCTACAGTAAGAGAGAGAAAGGAGGAAAAATCAGTAATACCAATGACATCCGATAGTGCAAGGTGATGGAGTGGTGGAGGAGTGTTAATGAAGATGCCTCGTGTCCTTCCGGCGATTAGGTCGTTGACGCCGAGCAAGTTGACCCCACTCTCGATATGGCCACCAAGCGAGCGAAAGATCTTGCGACTGAGATGGTTGAGGACTTTAGTTGTGGTGGGGCTGTTGTGGTAGTGGATAGATAAAAGGGTGGGTGGCAGTGGGAGGTTAGTAGTGGGCAGGATGTTTTAGTAATGGCCTTTTTGTTTGGGTGAATCTGTTTCTCGGTAAGGGATTCCAAGTTAGGGTAGTCTGAGAGAGAAACTTTTGACATGGTGGAAGTGGAGGGCTCATGTAAGAGTGATGCTTAGGAGGTGGAGATGTAGCTGTTATGAGGCTGTGGTGGTGGTGGTGGTGGTGGTGGTGTGGAGGTGGAGTCTGGCGTGGTGTTATCAGGCACTTGAGGTCGTGTTAGCGAGAATTGAGGCTTTCCAAAAGATAGTGGTCACTGATATCGATGACGTTGAGAAAAAATCGTAATGGAAAATTTACAGCTTACGGAGGTTACGCTCTTCACACTCACACAGGACATACCTTGAATCTATCCCTCTACATTCTCAGACGCTTCAGCCTCTCATGTCAACTGTTACCAAAGGCCGAACAGAAGATAAATCGGGTTCTAATGAGTCTTTTTTACGTAAATGATAACTACCACCAACTAATTATGGGAGCGGTGAGTAGCGGGCTTTTTTATTTTCATCCGCACTCTTTTTGTTGCCCTTGAGCCGTCTCCTTTGCTTTAGAAGAAAAAATATCACCAGGGTTATAAAACTACCCATGGAAATGCATAAAACTCCTATGAAAGCCTTGTCAGATATGTGAGCTTGGGCACCGAAATGTTTAATAATATAACTCGGTATCTCACCTCCCCCTCTCTCCCTCTTTCTCTTTCTCTCTCCACATACTTCCCTCACTCAAGCCATATCATATTGACACGCATAGCTAACCTTGCCATGAATATCCAGGTTAATACAATACTCTCCTTCCCAGTCACGTAAATATCTATACTAATCTATAAAGTGGTGGCGAAGTTTTTTTTTTCTCTCTGTTATTGTATCGAGATTATGTGACCATGGTGTGACTTTCTGGATGCGACTGTGGATGTGACTCGCTTATCATCTGTCGGGAGGAGGCATCGAGGGCCACACACAGCTGGCCACGCGGGTTATCAGGGTTCTCAGAGAGGCTCCACACTGGCCGAACTATATTATACACTGCTATCTGTCCACACCCGGCGACGCATACCTTCCACCTCCCCCCCAAACACCCCTCCCTACACCCCCCTCACACACCTGCCTCTCGCCACCCTCATCCGTCTCACCTTACGCATCTTCTTCCTCCACCTCCTCACTCGCACCCCAAGATCATGCATGTTTGCTTCATTGTTTATTTCTGATGTTGTTGTTGCTACTTCTACTAATGTTTCTACTACTACTACTACTACTACTACTACTACTACTACTACTACTACTACTACTACTACTACTCTATACGGCCTCCATCTGTATTAGAGTTGCGTTGTGAGAGGTATGTTTTATCACACTTTCATAATACAATCCATTGGTCCTAGATATACTACTACTACTACTACTACTACTACTACTACTACTACTACCACTACCAAGGGCGGGAAGGGCAACCAATTACCTGATTAGGAAATTGGGAAATCTGTTTTTATCTACCGCTTTGAATCTGCACATTATCACGCCAGGCATCCGTGATTGTGATGGCGGAGGTGGTGGAGGCTGGGGAGGTGGTGGAGTGAGGTTAAGGTGGATAAGATTAATGTGAGTGGATGGAGGTGGACTGAAGAAAGCACAGAGGGGTGGGTGGCGGGTCTGCAATGGTCAATCTGATGGTGTAGCAGATAATTTGGAAGGTGAGTGGGGATGGTGAGGAAGATTGGTGGCGGTGATAGAGGAGGCGGAGACACTGAAGGAGGCATGGGTGGGTGGGGAGGTAGTTGGTGGGGGAAGGAAGATGTATAGATTGGTGGTGGTGGTGTGGGGGTGTGGGGGGGGAGGGGTCCGACATCTGATAAGTTAGGATGCGAGATGACACGGATACCCTTGGCTTACGACTACTACTACTGCTTTTGGGACATCAAGAAAAACAACAACATAGATAAAGATTGATGCTACTGGGCGAGCGTGTTGCTTTTGTTTTTTAATCTCTCTCTCTCTCTCTCTCTCTCTCTCTCTCTCTCTCTCTCTCTCTCTCTCTCTCTCTCTCTCTCTCTCTCTCTCTCTCTCTCTCTCTCTCTCTCTCTCTCTCGTTATCGCTTTCATGATGAGGTCTTTAACATGTACATTTTTTTTTCCTCTCTCATGCTCTTGATTTTTATTTTTTATCGCATTGGCATATCTCGTTTTCTGTTCTAAAGGCAAAGGCATATAGATAGATAAACAGATAGATTGATAGATTGATAGATAAATAGATAGACAGACAGATAGATTGATAGACTGATAGATAGATAGATAGATAGACAGATAGATTGATAGACTGATAGATAGATAGATAGATAGACAGATAGATTGATAGATTGATATATAAATAGATAGATAGACAGATAGATTGATAGACTGATAGATAGATAGATAGATAGACAGATAGATTGATAGATTGATATATAAATAGATAGATAGACAGATAGATTGATAGATTGATATATAAATAGATAGATAGACAGATAGATTGATAGATTGATAGATAGATAGATTGATAGATTGATAGATAAATAGATAGATAGATTGATAGATTAATAGATAGATAGATAAATAGATATAAGGTCCATGCACGCAGGTTAATAGAGTACATAGTAGAAGATAAAATTGAAATAAGAGGAGAAAGAAGAGGAAACAAGACTAAAAATTAATTGTTATGATAAGGTGAAATAGAAGTAGATGAAGGAGATGAAGGAAAGAATCTTGTGGTCATTGATAGTAATGGTGGTGATGCATTAGTTGTTGTTGTTGTTGTAGTGGCTGCGGCTTGTTTTTGTTATTGTTGTTTTTGCTACTGGTGGTGGTGGTGGTGGTGGTGGTAGGCTTCTGTTCACACCTTAACGGATGCGGCAACTTGATAATTCTCATATCAACAACAGTGTGCCTTTGTTATCTATTCTGACGCTCATCACCCCCCCCCCACACACACACACATTCTCTCTCTCTCTCTCTCTCTCTCTCTCTCTCTCTCTCTCTCTCTCTCTCTCTCTCTCTCTCTCTCTCTCTCTCTCTCTCTCTCTCACACACGCGCGCAGGTATTTATGTATGTATGTATGTATATATATATATATATATATATATATATATATATATATACAAATAATATATATATATATTTTTTTTTTTATATATATATATATATATATATATATATATATATATATATATATATATATATATATATATATATATATATATATATATATATATATATATATATATATATATATATATATATATATATATATATATATATATATATATATATATATATATATATATATATATATATATATATATATATATATATATATATATATATATATATATATATATATATATATATATATATATATATATATATATATATATATATATATATATATATATATATATATATATATATTTGTAGACACACAGATAGACAGACAGACGGACAGAGAATATCGACAAGGAAGAAGAAGTAAGAGTAGTGTGGGCCATAATCTGGAAAAGCTGATATAATCATTTTTATTCTCAGTTGTATCTCGGCGGCGCGTAAAGCAAAGAGATAGCGAAGGCAAGAAAAGTAATATGACTGATAAAAGTGTAGGAACAGAAAGTTAATAAATCATGGGTAGTCACCGAGGAAAGGAAAAAAAGCGAAAAGAACTGATAAGAAACAATTACAGAACAGTAGCCACTCCACCCACACACACACAGTCTCCCCCACTCTCCCACCTCGTCCTTCGCCACCACCGCCACCACCACTACCTCCTTCATCAGCTCCTCCCCCCTAGCAAAGTCCACCCAAGTCCTCCTCATGTTTTTACTTGCGGCATCAGCTGAGGAGGAGGAGGAGGAGGAGGAAGAGGAGAAAGAGACTGGGTGGAGGATGGAGGAGGAGGTGAGGGGGGGGGGGCGAGAGAAGCCTGTCGCCACATTTATCTCTTGAAGCAGTGTTACCTGACTCTCTCTCTCTCTCTCTCTCTCTCTCTCTCTCTCTCTCTCTCTCTCTCCTGGACACGAAAAAAACACGTATCAATTTAATTTTTTGTCATAAATTTTTACAAAGCCCTTTTTTTTATCTTATTTTATGAAGAAAACGAATATTAAAAGTGAGAAAGAGAGTGTGAGTGAGAAACAAGAAGGGTGTGATATAATTATGTGTGTGTGTCTGTGTGTGTGTGTGTGTGTGTGTGTGTGTGTCTGACAAGTGGCCGCCGTGCCCTGTTATCTGGGAAGCTCCTCATCGTTGTCAGACTCCCCGGGATGAGAGGCGCCGATGGTGAAGACACGTCGATAAGCCAGATACCTCCAGATAGCACACAGATAAGCGTTCTTTTGCCTTATCCCGCTCCAATTGGGCTGGCGTCTGTTTTTTCTTTAAGGGGGTAGACTGGATTGTTTGGGGGAGAGGGAGGGAGGGGAAGGGGCTATCATGTTCATTTTGTATGTGTGTACGTGTCTTTCTCAATCTTCCCTTCTGTGTGTGTTAGGGTGGGGAGGGGGGAGAGGTACGTGTGTAATTCACCACGACCTGATCACGTGCTGGACTCGTAATCGCCAGCAGGTACCCTCCCGACGTGAACAAGTGCTCTTTATCGTCGGTCTATGGGTATATACTGCCAGGACCTCACACACCACACACCCTGGCAGAGTGGTGTGTGTGTGTGTGTGTGCGTGTGTGTGTGTGTGTGTGTGTGTGTGTGTGTGTGTGTGTGTGTGTGTGTGTGTCCATAATCCGAATTCATTGTTCACTCAAGGGTCATTTCCCTCTCATAAACACATTCTCCTCCTCCTCCTCCTCCTCCTCCTCCTCCTCCTCCTCCTCCTCCTCATTATTATTATACTCGTCCTCCTACTCCTTCCTCGGCTCATCGTTTCGTCATCCTAACAACTTTTCTTTCTCCTTCTCCTGTTCTTTGTTCTCCTTCACTCGTCGTTCTTTCTTCCCATCCTGTCACTTTCTCTTCCTAATCCTGATGCAGATCGTTGTCGTCGTCCTCCTTCTCCTCCCACCTCCTCCTTCTCCTCTTCCTTTTCCTTCTTCTGCACTTTATCGCCTTCCCCTTTCTCTCATCCTCCTTTCTTCCCATCTTCTTCCATTATCTTTCTATCTCCCTCCTCCTTCAGATCATTGTCTCCTAGTTGCCCTTCTTTCCTCGTCCTTTCCTCTCATCTTAACACCTCCTCCTCCTCCTCCTCTTCCTCATCTTCCTCCTCTCCTTCCCCCAGATCATATTCTCCAAGTAGCTCTTCTTTCCTCGTCCTTCCCTCTCATCTTAACACTACCTCCTCCTCCTCCTCCTCCTCTTCCTCCTTCCTCAGATCATCGTGTCCTATATTAGTCGCCCTTCGTTCCTCGTCCTTGCCTATCCTCCTAACACCTCCTCCTCCTCCTCCTTCTCTTCCTCCTTCCTCAGATCATCGTGTCCTATATTAGTCGCCCTTCGTTCCTCGTCCTTGCCTACCCTCCTAACACCTCCTCCTCCTCCTCCTCCTTCTCTTCCTCCTTCCTCAGATCATCGTGTCCTATATTAGTCGCCCTTCGTTCCTCGTCCTTGCCTACCCTCCTAACGCCTCCTCCTCCTCGCCCTCTCCCCGCAGATCGTCCTCCACTCCATGCAGAAGTACGTGCCGCGGGTTTGGGTTCAGGAGGTGCGGGCGGGGGCCACTTGGGCGGAGCTGCCGCGACTCCTGAACACCTCCGTCGCCT